>NC_048602.1:17567394-17593381 GCF_003668045.3 Cricetulus griseus | reverse complement strand
CAATTTGCATTTCAGTTTTGTTGTTGTTGTTGTTGATAGAACATTCAGAATTTAATTACTAGTATTTCCTCCAGTTACATCCAATTTGTTTTTGATCACTCCTGTCTCTTGCTTCCTTCATCCTTCCTTCTTAGTCTCTGTCTCTGTCTCTGTCTCTCGCGCTCTCTCTCTGTGTGTCTCCCCCTCTCAATGAGTGAGTGTATGCACACACTGACAAACAAACACACACTCAGGCAAACAAAACCACACCCACACATGACCTTTTTGTCCCCGGTTTTGGTGCATCTCCCACATATTCATTTCATTTGTACGATCTAAATTCTGTCTTCATAACACTATATGCACACCTCTGCTCTTGTCTTCTGGTTTCCGTTTCTGGATAATCGACACCTTGAATCGCCAGGTCTCTCATGCATTTGGATCCAAGGATGGGTGCCACAATGCCTGAAATCTTTCCCTAATTAGGTGGATGTTCCGGAAGACTTGCACCTTTTTTCTTACTTGTATTTCATCTTATTAATTTATTTGTTTGTTAGAGAGAGGGTATATCCATGAAGATACAGAGCCAGTCCTGTAAATGGATCTGGAGACAAGGGTGGCCTGGAGCTCACAGTTCTCTCCTTGCCTTTTCCTCTCAAAGGCTGAGATTAAAGTGTGTGCCAATGCAGCACTGCTTATCATTCTTTCGTATAGGTTCAAACACACACACACACACACACACACACACACACACACACACACAAACCATTTCTTCCTGTGATTCCATAGATCTCACTCACTCTCACTTGCTTCGTGTAAATCCATATTAATATATGTCTACCAGTACCCACACGTCTTATTTTCTTTCCAGCTTTTGCTTGCTTGCACACTCTGCCCTTAAATCCACTGCTTCTCAAGGTTGGAGATTTAATTGTGGTTTCCAAAGTTCCTCTTTAGTTTCTAAAATGAAGTAGAAAGTCGGAAATATCTTGGATCGTTTATACTCCCCTCCTATGATTTCCATTTTATTTAGTCTCTCTCTCACAGACACACACACACACACACACACACACACACACACACACATACACACACACAAACACACACACACACTTACAGGCATACATATTACTGTTAATATCCTTGATGTTCAAATAGTTTTGTGTCAACGGTACTTTAATGTATTTAAAAATCGATTTACTTATTTGTCTGTATTTTAATCTGCTGTGGTATTTGTCCAATTACGGATCTACCATCTCTAAGTAACCTCCGATTGCAACTCTCCGTAAACCAATGTATCTATGCATCCCTAAGATCTCTTTCTAAGTTTCTGCCTACACCCAAATGTATGCGTATATGTTGTTTGTTGCTTTGCAGGCATTCAGTGTGTCATTGTCAAAGTTGCCAGTAATCCCAGGACTGAGAGGAGCACAAAGCGCGGTTCCTCAGTTGCTGGGTCGGTGGGTCGGGGAGGGTTCACTTCCTAGCCCGCCATTTCTTGTAATCCTTAAGGCCCTTGGTCAAGAGCGGGGCAGGATTCTTAGCCCTGGTCATGTTGCTCCAAATGCTGCTGCCGCTCAAGAGCACGCGGAGAGCCCTCTGAAGAAGGCCAGGACCAGAGTCTTCTGGGAGGCTCTGCACATTTTCTGTAGAGGCTTCCGATCCGTGTCCAGAGTCTGCATGCTCCCCCGGCCTTGTAGCCTGGCCTTGGAAGTCGATCTTCTTGATTTGGCGGCCTTGAGGCTCCTTGGATTGATGTGAGTCCCGGGGGAGTCCTCCTGGGGCTGACTCAAGTGAGCGCCTGGAGAAAGCAGTTTTGGAGATTGGCGGTGGTCTCTGGAAAGTGTCTGGCAGTCAGTTGGAGATTCTGATCCTTGAAGCTTGGAGACTTGTCTCGAGGCACCTTTGCTCCAGGGCTCTGGGCCTCAGCATTCCCGCTACTTTTCCTCTTCCTCTTGCGGGGTGGCAGTGCAGAAGAAGATGGAGAGCAGTCATAGTTGAGACAAGCCTCAGAAGAACCAGGAGGATGGTCTTCCTGGATCCAGGGTCCTGGGCTCTTTGCCCTTAGTAAAGACAGGTGCTGCTTAGCTGGTCCATTCTCTGGCTTGCTGGAGAGGGTCTTCATCCCTTCAAGAGGCCATGGCTCCCGAAAAGTTTCCCTGGCTTGCCTACCCTCACCTGGCTCTCTGTGTCTAGCTGATTGTCCCGGTGTGTCTGTGTCCTTCTTCCTGCTGACTCCACGTTTGGGCTGCCAGTTGCAATTTCCTTGGAGCTTGTGTCCATGCTCTCCGTTGTGCTGTGCTCTGGGCTGCTACTACTGACTTCCAACACCTGGCTCCCATTCTCTCTGGGTCGCAGGAAAGCAGGATTCTGCAGCTCGTCTTCTGGAGAGTTGCTGCGAATCTCTGCCTTTGGGCTCCTAGGGAAGTCAAAGTCCTGCTGGGACCCGGGATCGGGCTGGGACCCAAACTGGGACCGCTCTGACAACCTGGCTGCTAACTCCTTGGCAAATGGGTCCAAGGTCTCCTGCTTCTTCAAGAGCTTGATTTTCGGCCTGAAGCCAATCTCCTCCAGGATGTCCCCCAGCATGGGCTGGGAGCAGAGTTTCTTCAGGGTTCTGTCTCCCTGCACAGACGCTAGAGCAGCTTGAGCAGGGCTTCTAGGCGTCTGGTGGGCTGCATCTCCATTGTCGATGACCCGAAGTGCAGCAGGCTTCACTGGGCTAGACCAATGCCTGGGAAACAGGGCTGGCTCTCGGGGTGCAGAGGACAGAGCTTCTGTGCTGGCTTGCTTGTCAGCTGGCTCTCTCTGCCTCAGTGCTGCCCTGCTGGTTCATCTTGCCTTTAAGGTGGTGACGGGGCCCCACCTCCTCCCGTCTGCCCAATCAATCTCCGGGGTTGCTTTTCCTGGGCCCGCCCTTCCGGATCTACATGATTTTCAGCCATGCCCATTTCCTCCAACACCCCTCCCTGGGTCATGGACTTACTGCCTCCAAAACACCTGGATTGGCTGCCAGACCACTGCCTCCTAGACAGGTGACCCCTAACACCTGTGAGCCCCTCTTATTCCGTCTTTCTCCTCTGGGAAGAGGGAGCTTACCAATGGACTAGTCCATTCTAAGGGTGCATGTTACGAATTGTACCTCTACACAAAGCGTGAAGAACAAAGGGATGGAAACCCTTCTCCTTCAACTTTTGGTACAGTTAATATAGGGTGAGCAAGGCTTCTGAAATGACCATCATTAAGTCAAGAGCTACTCCTTGATTTTCATGCAGGTCATAGCAACCCTGCCTCATAACCTGGTGGGCAGATCCTCCCTTCTGCATTAACAAACCAATAATCCCTAGGTGTTTTCTCACGCAGAAGATTATGCAAATAGGCCGACAATAGCTTGTATTTGTTGTTTTTTTGGCTTGTTTGTTGTTGTTGTTATTGACTCCTTCATTCTTTACTTCCTAGATTTTCCTCCAGTTACATCCAATTTGTTTTTAATTCCCCCTGTCTCTTGCTCCCTTCATCCCTCCTTCTTATTCTCTCTCCCTCTCCCGCCCTCCTGCTCTCCCTCTCTCTCTCTCTCTTTCTCTGTCTCTCTCTCTCTCTGTCTCTCTCTGTCTCCCTCTCTCTGTGAGCAAGTGTATACACACATTCACAAACACACACACACTCACACAAACACACCCACACCCACACACAAACACCAACAAGATTGCCCTTTTCATTCCCGGTTTTGGTGTATCGCACAAAAATACATTTCATTGGTGCCATCTCAAATTTTTTTTCATGAGCCTATGTGCACACCTCTGCTCTTCTCTGCTGGTTTCTGTTTCTAGAAAACCTTTGACCCTCAATCTCCAGGACTCGGGGCATTTGAACCAAAGGAACCAAAGGGTTCTACAATGCATATAATCTTTCCCTAATTAAGTGGATGTCCTGGAGACCATGCACATTTTACTAACTTTTATTTCTTCTGATTCATTTATTTGCTTGTTAGAGACAGGATATCTGTTGGTAGCTTCTGAGCTTGGCCTGTAACAGGCTCTGGAGCACAGGGAGTCCAGGAACACAGTCGAATTTTTGCCTTTTCCTCACAAGGGCTGGGATTAAAGTGTGTGCCAATGCAGCCATGCTTATCATTCTTTCTAATTGCCTCAGTCATACATACACACACACAAACACACACACACACACACACACACACACACCCTCACATACACACACCCTCACATACACACACACCCATAATCACACCCATAATCCCTTTCTTCCTGTGCTTCCATACATCTTACCCACTCTCAATTGCTTCCAGTACATCCAATTTAATATATGTCCACATGTACCCACAGCTCTTGTTTTCTTTACAGCTTTTGTTTGCTTGCACACTCTGCCCTTAAATCCACTGCTACTCAAGGTGTGATATTTAAGTGTTCTTTCCAAATTTCCTCTTTAGTTTCTACAATGAAGTAGAAAGTCGGGGATTTCTAGGATCTATTATACACCATTCCTTTGATTTTCATTTTATTTACAAAGACAAACACACACACACACACACACACTTAGAAGCATATGTATTACACTTAATGTCCTTGATGTTCAAAGAGTTTTGTGTCAACTGTGCATTAATGTATTTAAAAATTGATTTACCTATTTTCTGTATTTTAATCTGCTGTTGTATTTGTACAATTATGGATCTACTATCTCTAAGGAACCTCCACTAGCAAATCTCCTTAAACCAATGCATCTATGCCTCCCTAGAGTCACTTTCTAAATATTTGCAGGCTCCTAAATGTATGTGTATATGTCCAAGTCTCCAAAGAGACGAGTAGGAATTCCTTTGTACATAAAATGGAGGGTCTAAGTGTTAAAGCTCTCTTGGTGATCAAAGAAAGGCCTGCATTGCCTGTTGTTTGTCGCTTGCAGGCTTTCAGTCAGGCCTTCTCAATGTTGCCAGCAATTCGAGGCCTGAGATGGGCAGAGAGCACGGTTGCGCCCTTGCTCAGTTCGTGGTTCAGTTGTTCTGGGTTCACTTCCTAGCCTACCAATTCTTGTAATCCTTAAGGGCCTTGGCCATGAGCGGGGCGGGTTTCTTAGACCGGGTCTTGTTGCTGCATTTGCTGCTGCAGCCCGAGCTCGGGCGGGGAGCCCTGTGCAGAAGGCCGGGCCAGAGGCTTCTGGGAGGCTCTGCACATTGTCTGGGGAAGCCTCCGGTCTGGGTCCAGAGTCGATCTTCTTGGTTTGGCGGCCTTGAGGCTCCTTGTTTAGTGTGCTCTGGATGCGGGCACACAGGGCTTGCAGCCTCAGCTCCAGGGAATCCTGCATCTTGAGGTGTGTCTGGCTCTCAGTCTGGCTGTCAGTTCGCTTAGCAGTGTTGATGTGAGTCCTGGGGGAGTCGTCCTGGGGCTGACTCAAGTGAGCGCCTTCCTCCAGAGCAGTTGGCAGTGAGTTTCCCACCTAGAGTGCTGCTTAGCAAGGCGTCCTTGGTTCGAATTCTTTGCGAGAGCTCTGGCAGGTTTGCCACCCGAATACACTGGCGTTTTAAAGTTTTTCCTGCACGCCCAGGGTGCAGCTTCTTGGTCAGTGTACAAGGAAGAGTGCTCAGGTCCATCCAGGAGAAAGCAGTTTTGGAGATTGGCGGTGGTCTCTGGAAAGGGTCTGGCAGTCAGTTGGAGATTCTGATCCTTGAAGCTTGGAGACTTGTCTCGAGGCACCTTTGCTCAAGGACTCTGGCCCTCAGCATTCTGGCTCCTTTTCCTCTTCCTCTTGCGGGGTGGCAGTGCAGAAGAAGATGGAGAACAGTCATAGTTGAGACAAGCCTTAGAAGAACCAGGAGGGTGGTCTTCCTGGATCCAGGGTCCTGGGCTCTTTGCCCTCAGTAAAGACAGGCGCTGCTTAGCTGGTCCATCCTCTGGCTTGCTGGAGAGGGTCTTCATCCCTTCAAGAGGCCAGGGCTCCCCAACAGTTCCTTGGGGCTTGCCTACCCTCACCAGGCTCTTTGTGTCTAGCTGATTGTCCCGGTGTGTCTGTGTCCTTCTTCCTGCTGACTCCCCGTTTGGGCTGCAAGTTGCAATTTGCTTGGAGCTTGTGTCCATGCTCTCAGTTGTGCTGTGCTGTGGGCTGCAACTACTGACTTCCAACACCTGGCTCCCATTCTCTCTGGGTCGCAGGAAAGCAGGATTCTGTAGTTCGTCTTCTGGAGAGTTGTTGCGAATCTCTGCCTCTGGGCTCCTATGGAAGGCAAAGTCCTGTGGGGGCCCGGGATCAGACTGGGACCCAAACTGGGACTGCTCTGACCACCTGGCTGCTAACTCCTTGCTAAACGGGACCAGGATCTGCTGCTTCTTCAAGAGCTTGATTTTCTGCCTGAAGCCTATCTCCTCCAGGATGTCGCCCAGCATGGGCTGGGAACAGAGTTTCTTCAGGGTTTTGTAAAGCTGCCTGGGTTCTGTCTCCCTGCACAGGCGCTCGCGCATCTTGAGCAGGGCTTCTAGGCATATGGTGGGCTCCATCTCCATTGGCAACAACCCGAAGTGCAGCAGGCTTCACTGGGCTAGACCACTGCCTGGGAAACGGGGCTGGCTCTCGGGGTGCAGAGGACAGAGCTTCTGTGCTGGCTTGCTTGTCAGCTGGCTCTCTGTGCCTCAGTGCTGCCCTGCTGGTTCATCTTGCCTTTAAGGTGGTGGCGGTGCCCCGCCTCCTCCCGTCTGCCCAATCAATCTCCGGGGTTGCTTTTCCTGGGCCCGCCCTTCCGGATCTACACGATTTTCAGCCATGCCCATTTTCCTCCAACACCCCTCCCCGGGTCATGGACTTACTGCCTCCAAAACACCTGGATATGCTGCCAGACCACTGCCTCCTAGACAGGTGCCCCCTAACACCTGTGAGCCCCTCTTATACGGTCTTTCTCCTCTGGGAAGAGGGAGCTTACCAATGTAGTAGACCATTCTAATGGTGTATTCTATGAATTGTACCTCTACACAAAGCGTGAAGAACAAAGGGATGGAAACCCTTCTCCTTCCACTTTTGGTACAGTTAATATAGGGTGAGCAAGGCTTCTGAAATGACCATCATTAAGTCAAGAGCTACTCCTTGATTTGCATGCATGTCATAGCAACCCTGCCTCATAAACTTGTGGGCAGATCCTCCCTTCTGCATTAACAAACCAGTAATCCCTAGGTGTTTTCTCATGCAGATGATTATGCAAATAGTCCGAGAAACCATAGTTTGTATTTGTTGTTTTTTTTTTCTTGTTGTTGTTGTTGGCTCCTTCATTCTTTACTTCCTAGATTTTCCTCCAGTTACATCCAATTTGTTTTTAATTCCCTCTGTCTCTTGCTCCCTTCATCCCTCCTTCTTATTCTCTCTCCCTCACTCCTGCCCTCCTGCTCTCCCTCTCTCGCTCTCTCTTTCTCTGTCTCTCTGTCTCTCTCTCTTTCTCTCTCTCTCTCTATCTCTCTCTCTGTCTCCCACTCTATGTGAGCAAGTGTACACACACAATCACATACAAACATACAAACTCTCACACAAACACAACCACACCCACACACAAACAACAATAAGATTGCCCTTTTCATTCCCGGTTTTGGTGTATCGCACAAAAATACATTTCATTTGTGCCATCTCAAATTTTTTTCATGAGCCTATGTGCACACCACTGCTCATCTCTACTGGTTTCTGTTTCTAGAAAACCTTTGACCCTCAATCGCCAGGACTCTGGGGCATTTGAACCAAAGGAACCAAAGGGTTCTACAATGCGTATAATCTTTCCCTAATTAAGTGCATGTCCTGGAGACCATGCACATTTTACTAACTTTTATTTCTTCTGATTCATTTATTTGTTTGTTAGAGACAGGATATCTCTTGGTAGCTTCTGAGCTTGGCCTGTAATGGGCCCTGGAGCGCAGGGAGGCCAGGAACACAGTCGAATTTTTGCCTTTTCCTCACAAGGGCTGGGATTAAAGTGTGTGCCAATGCAGCCATGCTTATCATTCTTTCTAATTGCCTCAGTCTACACATACACACACACACACACACACACACACACACACACACACACACACACACACACACACCCTCACATACACACGCACATAATCACACCCATAATCCCTTTCTTCCTGTGCTTCCATATATCTTACCCACTCTCAATTGCTTCCAGTACATCCAATTTAATATATGTCCACTTGTACCCACAGCTCTTGTTTTCTTTACAGCTTTTGTTTGCTTGCACACTCTGCCCTTAAATCCACTGCTACTCAAGGTGTGATATTTAAGTGTTCTTTCCAAATTTCCTCTTTAGTTTCTACAATGAAGTAGAAAGTCGGGGATTTCTTGGATCTATTATACACCATTCCTTTGATTTTCATTTTATTTACAAAGACAAACACACACACACACACACACACACACACACACACACACACACAAACACATACACACACACACTTAGAAGCATATGTATTACACTTAATGTCCTTGATGTTCAAATAATTTTCTGTCAACTGTGCATTAATGTATTTAAAAATTGATTTACCTATTTGTCTGTATTTTAATCTGCTGTTGTATTTGTACAATTATGGGTCTACTATCTCTGAGGAACCTCCACTTGCAAATCTCCTTAAACCAATGCATCTATGCCTCCCTAGAGTCACTTTCTAAATATTTGCATGCTTCTAAAAATATGTGTATATCTCCAAGTCTCCAAAGAGACGAGTAGGAATTCCTTTGTACATAAAATGGAGGGTCTAAGTTTTAAAGCTCTCTTGGTGATCAAAGAAAATCCTGCATTGCCTGTTGTTTGTCGCTTGCAGGCTTTCAGTCAGGCATTCTCAAAGTTGCCAGCAATCCGAGGACTGAGATGGGCAGAGAGCACGGTTGCTCCCTTGCTCAGTCCGTGGTTCGGTAGTTCGGTGTTCACTTCCTAGCTGTCCAATTCTTGTAATCCTTAAGGGCCTTGGCCATGAGCGGGGCGGGTTTCTTAGACAGGGTCTTGTAGCTGCATTTGCTGCTGCTGCCCGAGCTCGGGCGGGGAGCCCTGTGCAGATGGCCGGGGCCAGAGGCTTCTGGGAGGCTCTGCACATTGTCTGTGGAAGCCTCAGGTCTGGGTCCAGAGTCGATCTTCTTGGTTTGGCGGCCTTGAGGCTCCGTGTTTTGTGTGCTCTGTATGCGGGCACACAGGGCTTGCAGCCTCAGCTCCAGGGAATCTTGCATCTTGAGGTGTGTCTGGCTCTCAGTCTGGCTGTCAGTTCGCTTAGCAGTGTTGATGTGAGTCCGGGGGGAGTCCTCCTGGGGCTGACTCAAGTGAGCGCCTTCTTCCAGAGCAGGTTGGAGTGAGGTTCCCACCTAGAGTGCTGCTTAGCAAGGCGTCCTTGGTTCGAATTCTTTGCGAGAGCTCTAGCAGGTCTGCCTCCCGAATACACTGGCGTTTTAAAGTTTTTCCTGCATGCCCAGGGTGCAGCTTCTTGGTCAGTGTACAAGGAAGAGTGCTCAGGTCCATCCTGGAGAAAGCAGGTTTGGAGATTGGCGGTGGTCTCTGGAAAGTGTCTGGCAGTCAGTTGGAGATTCTGATCCTTGAAGCTTGAGACTTGTCTCGAAGCACCTTTGCTCCAGGGCTCTTGGCCTCAGCATTCCGGCTGCTTTTCCTCTTCCTCTTGCGGGGTGGCAGTGCAGAAGAAGATGGAGAACAGTCATAGATGAGACAAGCCTCAGAAGAACCAGGAGGGTGGTCTTCCTGGATCCAGGGTCCTGGAATCTTTGCCCTCAATAAAGCCAGGCGCTGCTTAGCTGGTACATCCTCTGGCTTGCTGGAGAGGGTCTTCATCCCTTCAAAAGGCCAGGGCTCCCCAACAGTTCCTTGGGGCTTGCCTACCCTCACCTGGCTCTCTGTGTCTAGCTGATTGTTCGGGTGTGTCTGCATCCTTCTTCCTGATGACTCCATGTTTGGGCTGCCAGTTGCAATTTGCTTGGAGCTTGTGTCCATGCTCTCAGTTGTGCTGTGCTGTGGGCTGCTACTACTGACTTCCAACACCTGGCTCCAATTATCGCGGGTCGCAGGAAAGCAGGATTCTGCAGTTCGTCTTCTGGCGAGTTGCTGCGAATCTCTGCCTTTGGGCTCCTATGGAAGGCAAAGTCCTGTGGAGCCAGGGATCGGGCTGGGACCCAAACTGGGAACGCTCTGACCACCGGGCTGCTAACTCCTTGCTAAACGGGACCAGGATCTGCTGCTTCTTCTAGAGCTTGATTTTCTGTATTAAGCCAATCTCCTCCAGGATGTCGCCCAGCATGGGCTGGGAACAGAGTTTCTTCAGTGTTTTGTAAAGCTCAATGTGTTCTGTCTCCCTGCACAGGCACTCGCACAGCTTGAGCAGGGCTTCTAGGCGTCTGGTGGGCTCTATCTCCATTGGCGATGACACGAAGTGCAGCAGGCTTCACTGGGCTAGACCACTGCCTGGGAAACGGGGCTGGCTCTCGGGGTGCAGAGGACAGAGCTTCTGTGCTGTCTTGCTTGTCAGCTGGCACTCTCTGCCTCAGTGCTGCCCTGCTGGTTCACCTTGCCTTTTAGGTGGTGGCGGTTCCCTGCCTCCTCCTGTCTGCCCAATCAATCTCCGGGGTTGCTTTTCCTGGGCCCGCCCTTCCGGATCTACACGATTTTTAGCCATGCCCATTTTCCTCCAACACCCCTCCCCGGGTCATGGACTTACTGCCTCCAAAACACCTGGATATGCTGCCAGACCACTGCCTCCTAGACAGGTGTCCACTAACACCTGTGAAACCCTCTTATTCTGTCTTTCTCCTCTGGGAAGTGGGAGCTTACTAACGGACTAGTCCATTCTAAGGGTGCATGCTATGAATTGTACCTCTACACAAAGAGTGAAGAACAAAGGGATGGAAACCCTTCTCTTTCTACTTTTGGTACAGTTAATGTAGGGTGAGCAAGGAATCTGAAATGACCATCATTAAGTCAAGAGCTACTCCTTGATTTACATGCATGTCATAGCACCCCTGCCATATAACCTGGTGGGCAGATCCTCCCTTCTGCATTAACAAACGAGTAATCCCTAGGCGTTCCCTCATTCAGATGATTATGCAAATAGTCCTACCATAGTTTGTATTTGTTGTTTTTTTTTGTTGTTGTTGTTGTTGTTGTTGTTTTTGTTGTTGGCTCCTTCATTCTTTAATTCCTTGATTTTCCTCCAGTTACATACAATTTGTTTGACTTTATTACTTACCTTCTCTGGATGTGTGGATTAATGGCAGCTACTTCTTTGCTCTACATTTAAAATCCATATATGAGTGAGTACATACTGTTTTTGTCTTTTGGAGACTGGATTACCTCATTCAGGATGGTTCCATCTAGTTTCATCCATTCACCTATGAATCACAAGATTCCATTGTGTTTTCCACCGAATATTGCAATATTTTATGTTATTTGAATTTGTTTGTATTTCTTCCAGCACATATTTTATGTTTATAAGAGTTTCTCTGCTCCATAAATCTCACATTCATTTTGTTCCTTGTATTAATGGTGGATTTATGTCACACCTTTAGAGGAATTTCAAATGTCTCAAGACATTGTACGACCACACTTTATGTGTGTCTTTGTAATGGAGCCTACAAAATATTTTTATGTCCCAGAGTGAGATATGTTTTCTACAGTTTACCCATAAAGCAAATTAACTGGCCCTCAAGTAGAAGATCAATAAAGAAAATATGGTACGTTTACACAATTGAGTACTATTTTTTTCAGTGTGAAAAAACAGTGGAATCCTGAAATTTGCAGGAAAATGGATGGAACTAGAAGAAACTATCTTGAATGAGGTAACCCAGTCATAAAAAGACAAATATGGTATATATTGACTCATATATGAATTTTAGACGTAGATCAAACAATTATCAGCTTTCAATTCACACAGCCAGAGAAGCTTGGAAACAAGGAGAAGGAAAACCCAAGAAGCCAAGGACAAATTTAGCCAGTCAAAAGAACACAGCATGACGTGTTCTTCTAGATGCTACAAGTGTACATACATGTGCATGATTGAGATTATACAGTATGTACCATGGTTTCGCCCACAGTGTGCACATTCACTAACTAAAAATCCATGCCACAGCAGGGTCCATGCCTTTATTTCCAGCATTTGAGATTCATAAGCAGTCTGATCTCTGTGAATTCGAGAACAGCCTGGTCTACAAGAGCTAGTTCCAGGACAGCCTCCAATGCCATGGAGAAACCCTGTCACAAAAAATGAAGTAAATAAAAGAAGAAATACACCAAACAAAAAACTGAGTACCACATAAGTATTTTGATAACCAAATATTCACCATGCCATCTCAATTTGACAGACAAAATTTTAATCCTGTCTTACTTGACAACCAATATTTCACAGAAGACAAAAAGGACAACAGGCCACTAGATAGAAGCACAGAGGAAGTGGCAATTAAAATTCATTCTTTACCTCAATGCTCAGGTAACAAGGATACACAAAACAAAGTTCACATTTAACTTCAATACACCTAAGTGGATCATCAGATCAACTTAAAAAATATCAAGATGAAGTCTTGTTCCTGCTCAATAAATGTGTTCCTATGGAGGATCTGCAAATCAAACTAGCAGCAGGGGTCCTCAGAATGTCAATCTCAACACAGCAATACAGATCTCCCCCTGTGAGCCTCCCTCTACCTGTCCAAAGGCAGCTTAGCAACCTTAATTAATTCACATTGTCTTGACATGGCTTAAAAATTCTATGGTCAAGAGGAAACTTTTATACTTTGACCACATGCTCTCCTTTAGGACATTTATAAAGTTCAGATGTTGTGAGATGAACTTTGTATTCAACAAAAACAAAAAAGGGTTTTTGTCTTAACTCATAAATGCACATATGGATACATTTGTACAGTTGTGAACTGTCTTCTGGATGTGGTGGTCCTACCTAATCGTCCCTCCCTCTGCACACTCGTCCTGTTCTCTGCACAAATTCAGATCAGGATGATGCTGCTAGAGTATTAACAAAGGTCACCCTGGAAGACAGTCTTCCAAACACTAGAAGGACATTTATACTGGTTATTTTCCTACGTCTAGTATCCTTTAGACACTGGAACTTGGCCTTGAATAATTGGCCATATTAATAAATTTTCTCTCAAAGCACTAAGAAAATGTCCTTCATGGACTGGCAGGTGACTCATCAGGTAAAGCTGCTGGCACCAAGCTGGTTTCCTCAGTGTGATCTCCAGTATCCTAATGATAGAAGGAGAAAACTGATTCACAAATTGTCGTTTACCTTCTACACCTGTGCTATGGCGAGCATGTGCACAACTGCATTTTCTCATTCATAAACGTAAAAAAAAAAAAGAAGAAGAAGAACATGACACACATAGAGGGCTCACAAGCCATTTTATGGATGGATTTGTTGCTTGAGGAATGATGACACTGTGGTTGGTTATGAAATTGTTAAACTTGGTCTTTGAGTAGGTGTTGTTACCAGTTAGTGGAGGTGGGGAATTGGAAAGAATTGCCCCCAGAGTAAGCCACTGTACCTGCTGGTTGGTTCAGCTTGTCTAAACCATTGTTTAGGTGAGTTTTTAAATTAAATTTGGTCTTACATTGATCACTCCTTCACCCACCACCTCCCTACCACCACCTTATGAAGCACTCTTATCATGCCCGGTTTGATGGTGTAAACAATGATATATTCAAAATAGTTCCTTTCCCCAAACACTTTAATCAACCAATAAAGAAATGATAACATTTTTGAGTAAAATTTTGATAATATGCACATTCTTGAAATCCATACATCAGGATAAGGCAACGATTAATAATTGTGCAATAAAGAAAGTCCTCAGTGACACCTTTAATATAGACAAAATGAGATCTCATCAACAGATTTTTTAAATTTATTTTCTGTTTAAATAAAACATTCTCATTTTATGTATCAATCTCACTTAATTCTCCCTCCTGTCCTTACATTCCCCTCAACGTTTCCCCATCCCACCCCGCATTTATTCCACAGGGGAGGGTGAGTGCTCCCATGGGGGATTATCACAGACTATCACAGATTTTGTGAAAGGACCTAAGCCCTCACCTTGTTATCTAGGCTGAGAGAGTATGCATTCATAAGGAATGGGTTCCAAAACCCCTGTTTGTGCACTAGGGATAAATACTAGTTCTACTGCAAGTGCCTCATACCCAACGCATGCCTCCCAACTGACACCCAGGTTATGTCTTAGGCAGGTTCCCCAGCTGTCAGTCTGTAGTCTGTGAGCTCCCCCTAGCTCAGGTCAGGTCAGCTGTTTCTTTAGCTCTCTGCTATAGTATGAAATTACCAATACAGAGTCAGGTAGAAATATAAGGGTATTTAATAGGGAAAAGCCTTACTTACAGAGCGAACCAGCCAGCCGGTGGTAGTCTGTACAGCAAGAAGCAAAGAGAAACCAAAACCGAAAACGCAGTCCCCCTACTCACTCTGACCACGCCCTCACAAGCCCTCAGGTACTCCTGTAGCCAGCCCCTAAGAAGGCGTGGCTACAGCTTCCCCTACACTCCACTTTATGGTCTTCATCCTTTTGTACATCAATACACCCTCTCTTACAACTAGGTTCTAGGAGAAGTCTATTTTGTTATATATTAGAATGGCTATACTAGCTTGTTTCTTAGGTCTATTTTCTTGAAAAATATTTTTGCAACACTTTACTGGGGTAGGATTATTTATTTACTATTCTTTCTCTGGGGTAGTTAACCTCATTGGGTTGTAGTTTTCCTTCTAAAACCTTCCATAGGGTTGAATTTGTAAATAAATATATTTTGAATTTGACTTTATGGTGGAATGTCTTGTTTTGTCCAGTAGTAGCAATTACTCCAACTAGAGTTTTGCTGGGTATAGTAGTCTAGTATCTGTTGTCTCCTAGAGTCTGAAGCACTTATGTCCAGGCCCATTTGGCCTTAGAGACTTCATTAAGAAGTTGGAAGTTATTTAAATAGCTATGTCTGTACATGTTATTGTCCATTTTCTCTTGCAGATTTTTTGTTTTGAAATTCATTATATTATTCACTTTACATTACAAACACTGTTTCCTCTCCCTTTCCTCCTTCCCTTCCACCCCTATATCTCTCCTAAGCAAACTTCCATCCACTCCTCAGAAAGGGTAGATTCTCCCATAAGGAGTCAGCAAAGCCTACACATTCAGTTGAAGCAGGACAATGCTCCTCCCTGTTCATCTAGACTGAGCAAGGCATCCCACCATATGGAATGGGTTTCAGAAATCTAGCTATTTCACCAGGCATAGGTCCTAGTCCTACTTCCATGGATCCCTGAAGCAGATCAAGCTACACAACTATTGCCCCTAGTTTGATCCCATGAATTTTCCCTGGCTTCTGGTGTACAATCCACAAGCTCCCTGAAGCTCAGTTCAGCTTTCTTTGTGGTTTTCCTGTTATGCTCTTGACCCACCTTGCCCAGCTCCAGAGAAGTTAGGTAAAAAAGAAGACCCTAAGAGGGACACATGGATCACCCTGGGAAGAGGAAATGGATGAGATCTCCTGGGTAAACAGGTGGTAGGGGATGGTAGAGAGGAGGTATAGGGGATGTGAATACGAAGGAATGTGATGGTTGACTTGGGGGAAGTATGGACTGGAAGAGCAATGAAAGAGATATCTCGATACAGGTGACCATTATGGGTTTAAGGAGAAACCTGGTTCTAGGAAAATCACTAGGAATCAACAAGGATGATCTCAGCTAAGACTCCTAGCAATAGTAGAGAAAGTTCATGAACAGGCTTTCCCCTATAATCAGATTGTCAACTACTCAAACAGTAGTCATAGAACTGTAATTAAGTAACTGATGGAAACAGATGCAGAGATACACATCCAAACACCATGCTTATCTGGAGGTCCAGTCAAAGACAGAGAGGAGAGATTGTAGGAGCAATCAGGTTCCCTTGAAGCTTTTAATAGTTTTTCATTGTCCTGTATATTTAGTGTTTGGTCATCATGTGGCAAGGGGAATTTCTTTTCTGGTCCAATCTACTTGATATCCTAGAAGATTCTTGTACCTCTATAGATATGTTCTACTTTAGATTAGGTAATATTTCTTATAGGATTTTGTTAAAATTATTTACTGAGTCTCTGAATGGGGATTCGTTTTTGTTTTCCTCCATTTTTTATTTGAATTAATAAAAAGATGGTTTTTCCATGTCCATTCTAGTTCCCTCTCCCACCTCTCCTCCCCTCCACCCCAACTACCACCCTACTTATCCCATACACGTTTTGCTCCCCACGGAGCAAGAGGCCTTCAATATGGGAGTCCTCAGAGTCTATCATATCCTTTGGTATAGGGCTTAGGACCACTCCCATGGGTCTAGGCTCAGAGATTATCCCTCTATGTGGAATAGGCTCCCAAAGTCCTTTTTGATGCTAGGGATAAGTACTAATCTACTACATGAGGCCTGAGAGATTCCCGAGGTCTCCTCACTGACACCCATATTAATGGAGTCTGGATATATCCCATGCTGTTTTCCCAGCTACAATTTGGGGACCTAGTGCTCCCCCTTTTCAGGTCAGGTGTTTCTGTGGGTTTCACTAACCTGGTCTAGAGCCTTTCTCCTCATTCCTCTTACCCTGCAACTGGATTCTCATTCAGTTCAATGTTTGCCTGTGGGTTTCTGCTTCTCCTTCCACCTGCTGCTGGATGAAGGGTATTGGACTGAGATTCTTATTCTTTTTCTATTCCTATAATTCTTAGTTTCAGGGGTTTTTCATATTATCCTCATAGTGTTCATCTCCAGTGTGGGTCTGATCTTCAGGACAAAGGGATGAAATCAGTGAAAAGATAAAGAATCTGACTACCATATTTCTTTCAATCCCATATCAAGCTGTTTTTTATTTATACATGTTATAATGCATTCAAGCATAGTCTCTTTCAGTATATTTTTCTTCAGTAAGTTTTCAAGAATCTTTACCATTTATACATTTAAGTTCCTTTTCCTGTTCCGTGCTTCTTGACATAATTGTTCTTTACCACACACCATGAATTTTTTGTGTTGTAAGGCAAGTATTATACCTAGTGTTGAGAAAAATTATTGCAAGATGTGTTACATTTGTTTATTCTGTGTAACATTTGCTTTAATGATGTTTAATGATTGTTGAATTCTTTTATGTGGTCTTTGTTTAAGTCTGTAAAACTGTGTTACTTTACCTGTATAGACAACTTGGTTGTCTAATAAAGTGCTGACCAGTCAATATCAAGGCTGGAGAAAGGATAGCAGAAGCTGGCAGGCAGAGAGGATTTTTTTTGCATATTTTTAAAATTATTTTTCATTTTACTTACTAACCCCAGTTCTCCCTCCTTTCCCTTCTCCTGTTCCTCCATAACATGAATCTCACCTCCCATCAGCTCCTCAGAGTGGGTAAGGCCTCTTGGGAATCTGAAAATTCTGGCCGACCAATTTGAGACAGGACCAAGCCCCTACCCCATTGTATCAAGCCTTAGCAAGTTATCCTTCCAAAATTATAATTTATGTTAAGAAAAGCTCAATAGAAACAAGCTAAGCTAAGGCTGGGTATTTATAAGAAATAATAAATCTCCATGTGTGATTTTTTGGGAAGTGGGTGATGGTCCAACCACAAAGATAAAAGAAGCAAAAAATACCCATAATTGTTGCTGGAATTTTCTTGTCCTGCCAGGTCCTACCTCACTTTGTAGCACCAAATAAACAAACAAAAACTTAAACTAATTACCAAATTGTTCGCTGGTGCTATGTCCCCTTATTGGCTAGCTCGTAATAATTACTAAGCCATTTCAAAAATCTATGTATTCCCATGGTGTCTTGGCTTAGCGGAGAATGCCTGAACTTGTTCCTAGTTTGTGGTTTATATGGCATTTCTTCATGCACGCTTTGCCTCTCTCCACAGCATTGTCTTCATCTTCTAGTCCAACCTATCTTCCTGCCTCTGTTGGCCGAACATTGCTTGAGTCATCAACCAATAAGAAAAATCTGTTTACAAAAGAACAAGCACCGTAAAATAACAGCTACCCAGGGACATCTTATTCATCCTGTGCCCTAGTGGGCAGCAAACATGTGGTTATACAATGAAAGAGATTCATGCCCTTCATTAGTTCTTAACAATGTGATAATCTTATATTATTGGAATCAGATGAGTCTATGGTGCCATACTTACACTATTATTTTCAGGTGTTAGTCAACTTCTAATTAATCATTATATCACTTTTCGGTGGACAAAGTTATAATCCTATGGTTTATACATTCTCAATATGGTCACGATTAATTAAATGTTTTACTGTTGATACCAAGTTGATATTCTTCCTGGCAGTTTCTACATGTCCTTTCGCTTCAAAGGGAACTTGGAGTTTAACTGAAAACATTATCTAACCATTCATGTCCTGAAACCAGAGAGATGTTTGATTTTTATGTGCTTTATTCTTTCCTTTATGTGTCACAATAATTTCTTTAGGCTATCTTTAAGTCTCCCAGGTTCCTAAATTCTTTGGAATATGGTTAACTGCTTTTTAGGATAGTTACATAAGCAAGAACCATTTACCTTATTAAGCAAGTTATTGCTTACTCAGGGTGAATGCCAAGGTAGCCAGGGTCAACTGGAGATTTAACATTTTACTTGATCAATGTATCACTTTCTTCTATCATATCTTCAATGTCTGAGAGTCTCAACCATCTCTTGTATTCTATTAGTGATGCTCATATCTGTTGTTCCAGTTTGATTATTTAAATTTTATATCTCCAAGATTCCCTTATTTTTTGTTTTTTTTCTTTTGTTTCTATCCCCTTCTTCAGGTCTCTAACAGTTTTATCAGTTTTATTCATTTCCTTCACCTCTTTATTTTTTACTTGGCATTCTTTAAGGGATTTATTGATTTCTTGCAATTTTAGTCTTTCCCTGGATTCCTTAAAGGATTTATTCATTTCCTTTTAAAGACCTTTGTCTTCTTCATAAAATTAGTTTTAAGGTCATTTCCTTGTACTTCAGCTGTGATGGGGAATCAGGATTTTTTTGTAGTAGGATAGATGGGCTCTGGTGGTGACATATTGCCCTGACTGTTGTTGATTGTGTTCTTATGCTGGTATCTGCGCATTGGCTTTAGTTAAGTATATGTCTAGGTGTGGAATTCTGACATTGTGTTTGTTGAAATGGTGTTTTTTCCCTTGGTTTCTGTTTCTTCTTTGGACATCTTGGCCAAGTGGCATTTCATACTGATACATGCTATGACCTTTTTCCCAGCAGAGTGCCTCTGTTGGGGTGCCTCTGGTGGCATGTATGACCTCTGAAAACCTGGGTCATGGAGTGGCCTCTAGAAAAGCAGGGGGCTTCTACCAGTGTTGAGGGCTGGGATATGGTGATGATGAGAGGGGGCTGTTGGAGATAGGATGTGTTTACCTAGGTTACTGGTGTTGCTGTGACTTCTGCTAGTACATTGGGCTTCCATAGAATTTCTAGGCCAGCATATGGTGACAAGTAGAAGGCAGGTAATTGGGGAAGGCTTGGCTTGCTCTAGGGAAGTGTTGGTGATGTTGGGGAGAGGGCTTACCTGAGCTTCTGGTAGAGAAGGAGCTAGAGATCTATTTGGTACAAATTAAACCCAACAATCACATGAAACAAAGGAAACCTCCAATTATGAATAAAACTAGTTTTCTACTTTCAATAAGTAAATTGTGTCTGGAAGGAATTATTCCTGTGAGCTATTTAGTTTTTAATTTAAATTTTTAATTAATATCTTGTAAGTAGCAATGTTTTTTTTTTTAATTTCAGAATTTAATGTCTTCACAGTATTTTCTAATCATACCTAAACATACAGCATTTTTACAGCTACAACTTGAACAGACTTAGAGTGGACTTCTCTAAACCACGAGAGGAAGCAGACTAAGGGAGTTGGCATGCTGTTGTTGGTTCAACTCCATTTTTCTCAAAAAATACAGTATTTGCCAAAACCTAAATATTCCTTTACCAAATTACAATGACTTCACATATGTACCTACTCATAGAACTGTGGAAATCACTCCTTACATCCATGTTCAGAGTAGAACCATACTCTTCATTAATTTATCAAAAATATTAACATTTTAATATTACATGATTTGTACACATCCACTTGAGGCTTTAAATTTACTGAAAACACTATGGAACAAATGTAATAGACAGTCTGAGTTTCTAGTATTATAAAAGAAGGCATTTGCTTTCACAGGAGAAGCTTACATCCTCCTGATTAGAGATAGAAAGGTAGAAGCAATTGTTAGGCATCTATAGTCTTACTGATAATAATCAGGTCCTTGTGACTGGAGACACATTCTTTTGAATAGTCTCATGCCGGCTTCCCTCTCTCTCTTCATCTGACAATCCCTCCCTCACTTTGTTTTTTTTATTTCTTTCTGTCTCTCCTTCCTGGCCTTCTTTTTTCTTCGTGTGTTAATTGTGAAAATTAGATAGTTTTATGTGACAATGTTGTAGTCTTTCTGTCACTTAAAATATAGGAAAAGATGCTATATTCTTATGTATCTCTTGACAAAAACAATCTATTGACATGAACTCTGTAGTATTTTGGAAAGTATCACAGTATTTATTGAGTAATTTTTGATTCATATTTTTTCACACAATTAACATAACTGCCCGTGGAAATGCTTTTGGAAAATCATGATAATTTTTTCAAATTAGTGGCCTTGCTTCACAATCAACTGAATTGCTTATCAAAGCAGAATCAACAACTGTTACAGACACAAGATGACTCACAACAAGCAAAGGGAACACACTGAAGATCAAGGGCAAAGACTGAGGTATGTGTTTTCAGAAATTCTTGGGGAGTCCATATGGTATTTTAGCAGGGTACATGTCAAATAGTGTGAAATCCAAGATGGTCAGTGCATGCAAGGCTTCATATGGTTATTATACTTCATATTGTCGTTATATTTACCAAATATCTATTGACCCTCATTTGGAATTAATATAGTTGCTAATATGACCAGAGACAAAATTAGGCAGCATTAACATAATGGAGACTGTCAGGTAGTGTGAATCATTAGACCCAAAGTGTTGTGCAGGCATAATTAAGACATGACTTTTATTGTGGTTGGCACAGAACAGTCTTATTGTGCAGCAGTTCTTCCTGAAAGTTCCTGTATATATGAATTTGAAGTAGGGCTACCATAGTTAGTAAATAAAATATTGACACTCATTTAAATTTAATTTCAGATATAATGCATATTTTCAGCATATGTGCCAAATATTATCCATATTTACACAAAATTTCACCATCTGCAATCATTATTTAAAATTCATCTTTTCTTTTGCACATCAAGTTTAATTAGAGGTGAATACTGACTGAAGGACATTTTGAAGCTTGATTGAATCACTCAATTTTAGGGCTCATGAAAACAACATGTTAAAGTCTCCTGGTGAAGACTTATGAGTAGGAGCTAGGGATGACTTTGTGAAACTTGAGGATCTGAATTCTGATTCCTAGAACCCATGTAAATGACAGGTATAGTGATCTGAGTCTATAAGTCTTAGTTTTGGAGAGGGGAAGGTGGTACCATCTGGGATTCCTGGTCAGCTAGTCAAACCTAATCAGTGAGCTGTGGTTTCAGCCTTGGTTGTCAACTTGACTATTTTTGAAATGAACTAAAACTATTTGACTGCATATATCATTGAGGGATTTTTCTTTTTCAATTTATTTATTCATTTATATTTTTAAAATAATATTATATTTCATACCAACCCCAGTTGCTTTTCCTTGGCATCATCCACACCCAACATTTCCCCTCCCCACCCCACCGCAATCCACCCTTTATCTACTTCTCAGAATTGGCAAGACTTCACATAGGGAGTCATCAAATTCTGTCATATCATTTGGGGCAGGATCTGCCCTGTATCTTGGCTGAGCTAGTTATCCTTCCATAGGGAATTGGCTCAAAAAGCCCATACATGCACAATGGTTAGACCCCAAAACTTCCAATTTCCCCAACTGTCATCTAAATTCAGGGGACATACTTCTGTATTATGCAGGTTCTCAAGTTGTCAGTCTGGACCCTGTGAGCTTCCACTTTCTCAGATCAGCTGTTTCTCATTCAGGTCTTGACCCATTTGCTCCTCAGTCCTCCCTCTTTAAAACTGGACTCCAAGGGTTCAGCCTAGTGCTTTGCTGTGTATCTCTGCTTCTGCTTTCATCGGTTACTGGATGAAGGCTCTATGATGAAAATTATGGTAGTCATCAATCTGATTATAGGAGTAAAGGCCTTTAAGGTACCCTCTCCAATATTGCTTAGATTCTGAGGTGGGGTCATCTTGGTGGATTTCCTGGAATTTTCGTAGTGCTAGGTTTCTCAATAATACCATAATGGCTTCCTATATTGGGCTGGAGGCATTGATCATCCATTAAAGGCTAGGGTAAAAATGTAAGAGGTATTGAGTGACTAGTTTGGGCTGAGACAAGCCATCTTAAAACTGGCCTACAAACCTTCGGGTTGCAGACTATGTAAAGGTCATGGAAGAATGAAGCTTTTACTCCTTTCTTGCTTGTCCCTACTCTTGCTGGCAAACATATTCTCCCACTGGCATAAGAGACTACTTCTTTTTTAAAAAAAAAATTTATATTAGAAAAAAGCTTTTGGAAGATTCCTAGTGCATATCCTACACGATCTACATGCTCACATGTCTACCTTCTACCGCACACATACAAATTCACAGCTGTGTTAGCTTTCTATTGTTTTTGTAACCAGTTGTCATCATTGCTGTAGAGTTGTTTTCTCTGTGTTGGAGGGACAAATAGTTTTGTTGGGCTAAAATCAGATGGTTGCAAATTGCAGCTCCTACTGGGGAGGGAAGAAACAATATAGTATACTGCCTTTTCAGTATCTGGCAACCACATGTGTTCCAAATATTGTTGTCCTGTGATACACCTATGCCAGACACAGGAAGAGTCTTTCTTACAGTGTGCCATTCTGGCATTCCTCATCACATATTGAGCAACTTCTGTAGCCCCTTCTTCTTCAAAGGACACTTAAATTTCCATTTAGGCTATCTGAACCAATAGCCTTTGTTATGACAGTTGGCATGCAAGCAAAGCTCAATTTTGACACACAGTCACATTCATTGATAAGAATGTGTTAATCTTAAAGTAGTCAGAAGCTATTACACATAAAATCTTTAAACACTGCCTTGAATTTGGCAATAATTATAAATATGCATGAATCTCCCTTTACTGTATTAAGTAGTTAGGTTCACCAATAATTGAGTACAAAGTAAGCCATTTCTCTTTCACTGACATAGAAAATGTGAATTTTATAGTACAAATCTACACACAAGAACTTACTTGCTCACTGTGGAGGTACCTGCCTGTAACTTAGGTTGGCATATAGAGAATCAAGTTATGGGGGACTAAGTGGGAATGAGGATTCTGGGAAATGTATTAAAGTGAGGAGTCTTCATGTGAGTTGGAGAATACAGAACATATCCCCTGGTGTCCTGAAAAAAATAAGTCGTTATAATATATACATATTAATTATATATTAATAGTCATGTTTGGCAATTAAGACAGAGCTAGCAAGTAACAAATCTTAATCATTGGCCAGCAGTATTGTAATTATTATAAGACTCTGTGGTTTATTTTGGGTCCCTAAAACTGTGGTAGAACCCAGGTAACTGATGTTAAGTGTTATCATTACAAATGGCATCCAAGTAGTTTTATGAACTTCCTCATAAAATCTTCACAAAAGCTTAAAAAGGGATTTTAGAAGCAAAAGAAGAGACACAAGCATAACGTTTTGTTGCTGCATTTTCTCAGGTACTCTCTCTTTTGCTAGAGAAAATCATAGACTGGAGCGGCTCCCTTATGGGAGGTTTCCTGACTCTGCATAAGCAGACAGATGACCGATGCCTTTTAAGAGGTCCTGATAATTGAATGGTGTGTGAGAGCAGGTGGCAGTGTCACTGGTCACATCTCCAACCAGGAAGCATGCTCTTAGATGGTAGCATAGACCAAGACAGTAAGCACAGCTCCCAGTCCTGGTGGTAAAGTTACCCCAAATATCTTGGAAGGACAGTGACTAAAACATATGCTGGTTTAAGTTTTATTTGTTATTTTTAACAGGATTTCTCTGTGTAGCTTTTGATCCTATCCTGGATCTCGTTCTGGAGACGAGGCTGACCTCGTACTAACAGAGGTCTGCCTACCTCTGCCTCCTGAGTGCTGGGACTAAAGGCATGCACAACCAATGGCTGGCTGCAGCTTTAACTTTAGCAATTTTGTTTAGCAGATAAAGACTACATAGCCAGAAAAAAGCTACATTCACAGTAAGGACAGATGCACATGAACCTCTAAAGTTTTAAGGTGTTTTGAAAAATATACATAGGCTAATAAGAGAAAAAGACGCAGGATGAACAATTGAAAGAAATAAAGAGGCAGGGTGGTGGTGGTGCAAGCCTTTAATCTCAGCACTCCAGAGCAGAGGCAGGTGGATTTCTACAGATAAACCGTGTGCCAGGAAAATAGAAAAAAAGGAAGTAAAAGAAATAGAATATTAAAAAGCAAGGTAAAGTTGGAAAATACAGAGTTTGAATACTTTGTTATACTTTTGTCTTTAAATTGTTTTATTGCTAAAGAAAGAACTACAGCTGCTAAAAGATATTGATTATAAGTGCTGCTAAATTAATCCAACTTATACATTTTAAAAATGATTTGACTTCAAATTTATGTCTGGGCTGGAGAGATGTGTTGGTGGTTAAGAACATTGGCTGTTCTTCCAGAGGACCCAGGTTCAATTCCCAGCACCCACATTGTAGCTCACAACTGTCTGTAACTCCAGGTCCAGGAGACTGGACACCTCCACACCAATGAATATAAAATAAAGTTAATTTTTTTTACAAAAATTAAGTCTAAGGACAGGCTACTTGGGAAAGAATTTCGGCTTTTTTTTTCCCACAGAATATATAAAGCTATGGATTCCTTCCAGAATAATATAGTTTGATTAAGCTAGACCCCTGATACAGTGTCACAGGTGATCCAACATCTAAAACAAATGAGATGGTGCAACCTTATAGACTACAATAACAAGGACATGGGCCAGTTTCTGTGTTTTATCTTGATCCCCATTGTATGGACATCACCCCAAACCAGCAGGAAGCAGTTGGGAATAAACGATGCCCAAATTTCCAATTATATTGTTTGTAAATGTCTGTTTTCATTTAAATGGGGTTGGTTATAAATGGTAACGATCAAAGTCAATGTATTATTAAAGGAAAAAAGGGGAATAGTATATAGAAATAAGTACTTTACATTATTATGTATTTTCCTTTATTGATACAAATTTAAGGTTAATTACGTTATATGTAAATTTCTCTTTCTTGGTATTGTGTTTATACAGACCTTTTAAAATGTAATGCATAGTTAAATACAGATTTATATAGTCAGGTATAATAGTCAAAACTTACAGTTAGGTTATTTAGGTTTTCTAAATATACAGAGATATATTTGAGATGTATAGGTATTCTTCAAACCTTTCAAAGACCCACAGAATATAAGGCATTTTAATTGGTTTAGGATTTTTCATGAGAGTGAACCACAACTTCTCCTGCCACGTCAATTACATCAGAAAGGAGGATGGGCATTGAAGAATCTTGTTCATGGAGTTTGCCTTCAACAATGCAAGGTTAATCATTTGGGCAAGAAACTGCTCTTGCCTGGACTGTTTGATAAACTGGACATGCAGGACACACAGGAAAGTGACTATTGAACTTGCAAAATAAGAGAGTCCTGAAAGATTCCTGCTTCATGGGGAAGTATGCCAGACACTCTGAGGCCTATAGGCTGAAGATGGATACCCCAACTTAAGAGGAACTTTGGGTGACTGTTCAGGTATTGAGATGTCTCTGTCATATCCAGAGTTTCTATGTTACTTTCTGTGGTGTTTGATGCAGTTGAAGACAGATAGTTATGGCTATAGATTTATTTTGTTATTATAAAATATAATATAACATTTTAATTATCATACATATAACATTTTA
>NC_048602.1:17540183-17566894 GCF_003668045.3 Cricetulus griseus | reverse complement strand
GTCCTTCCAAGATGTTTGGGGTAACTTTACCACCAGGACTGGGAGCTGTGCTTACTGTCTTGGTCTATGCTACCATCTAAGAGCATGCTTCCTGGTTGGAGATGTGACCAGTGACACTGCCACCTGCTCTCACACACCATTCAATTATCAGGACCTCTTAAAAGGCATCGGTCATCTGTCTGCTTATGCAGAGTCAGGAAACCTCCCATAAGGGAGCCGCTCCAGTCTATGATTTTCTCTAGCAAAAGAGAGAGTACCTGAGAAAATGCAGCAACAAAACTTTATGCTTGTGTCTTTTCTTTTGCTTCTAAAATCCCTTTTTAAGCTTTTGTGAAGATTTTATGAGGAAGTTCATCAAACCGCTTGGATGCCATTTGTAATGATATCACTTACCATCAGTTACCTGGGTTCTACCACAGTTTTAGGGACCCAAAATAAACCACAGAGTCTTATAATAATTACAATACTGCTGGCCAATGATTAAGATTTCTTACTTGCTAGCTCTGTCTTAATTGCCAAACATGACTATTAATATATAATTAATATGTATATATTATAACGACTTATTTTTTTCAGGACACCAGGGGATATGTTCTGTCTTCTCCAACTCACATGAAGACTCCTCACTTTAATACATTTCCCAGAATCCTCATTCCCACTTAGTCCCCCATAACTTGATTCTCTATATGCCAACCTAAGTTACAGGCAGGTACCTCCACAGTGAGCAAGTAAGTTCTTGTGTGTAGATTTGTACTATAAAATTCACATTTTCTATGTCAGTGAAAGAGAAATGTCTTACTTTGTACTCAATTATTGGTGAACCTAACTACTTAACACAGTAAAGGGAGATTCATGCATATTTATAATTATTGCCAAATTTAAGGCAGTGTTTAAAGATTTTATGTGTAATAGCTTCTGACTAATTTAAGATTAACACATTCTTATCAATGAATGTGACAGTGTGTCAAAATTGAGCTTTGCTTGCATGCCAACTGTCATAACGAAGGCTATTGGTTCAGATAGCCTAAATGGAAATTTAAGTGTCCTTTGAAGAAGAAGGGGCTACAGAAGTTGCTCAATATGTGATGAGGAATGCCAGAATGGCACATTGTAAGAAAGACTCTTCCTGTGTCTGGCATAGGTGTATCACAGGACAACAATATTTGGAACACATGTGGTTGCCAGATACTGAAAAGGCAGTATACTATATTGTTTCTTCCCTCCCCAGTAGGAGCTGCAATTTGCAACCATCTGATTTTAGCCCAACAAAACTATTTGTCCCTCCAACACAGAGAAAACAACTCTACAGCAATGATGACAACTGGTTACAAAAACAATAGAAAGCTAACACAGCTGTGAATTTGTATGTGTGCGGTAGAATGTAGACATGTGAGCATATAGATCGTGTAGGATATGCACTAGGAATCTTCCAAAAGCTTTTTTCTAATATAAATTTTTTGAAAAAAAAAAGAAGTAGTCTCTTATGCCAGTGGGAGAATATGTTTGCCAGCAAGAGTAGGGACAAGCAAGAAAGGAGTAAAAGCTTCATTCTTCTATGACCTTTACATAGTCTGCAACCCGAAGGTTTGTAGGCCAGTTTTAAGATGGCTTGTCTCAGCCCAAACTAGTCACTCAATACCTCTTATATTTTTACCCTAGCCTTTAATGGATGATCAATGCCTCCAGCCCAATATAGGAAGCCATTATGGTGTTATTGAGAAACCTAGCACTACGAAAATTCCAGGAAATCCACCAAGATGACCCCACCTCAGAATCTAAGCAATATTGGAGAGGGTACCTTAAAGGCCTTTACTCCTATAATCAGATTGATGACTACCATAATTTTCATCATAGAGCCTTCATCCAGTAACCGATGAAAGCAGAAGAAGAGATTCACAGCAAAGCACTAGGCTGAACCCCTGGAGTCCAGTTTTAAAGAGGGAGGACTGAGAAGCAAATGGGTCAAGACCTGAATGAGAAACAGCTGATCTGAGAAAGTGGAAGCTCACAGGGTCCAGACTGACAACTTGAGAACCTGCATAATACAGAAGTATGTCCTCTGAATGTAGATGACAGTTGGGGAAATTGGAATTTTTGGGGTCTAACCATTGTGCATGTATGGGCTTTTTGAGCCAATTCCCTATGGAAGGATAACTAGCTCAGCCAAGATACAGGGCAGATCCTGCCCCAAATGATATGACAGAATTTGATGACTCCCTATGTGAAGTCTTGCCAATTCTGAGAAGTAGATAAAGGGTGGATTGGGCTGGGCTAGGGAGGGGAAATGTTGGGTGTGGATGATGCCAAGGAAAAGCAACTGGGGTTGGTATGAAATATAATATTATTTTTAAAATATAAATGAATAAATAAATTGAAAAAGAAAAATCCCTCAATGATATATGCAGTCAAATAGTTTTAGTTCATTTCAAAAATAGTCAAGTTGACAACCAAGGCTGAAGCCACAGCTCACTGATTAGGTTTGACTAGCTGACCAGGAATCCCAGATGGTACCACCTTCCCCTCTCCAAAACTAAGACTTATAGACTCAGATCACTATGCCTGTCATTTACATGGGTTCTAGGAATCAGAATTCAGATCCTCAAGTTTCACAAAGCCATCCCTAACTCCTACTCATAAGTCTTCACCAGGAGATTTTAAGATGTTGTTTTCATGAGCCCTAAAATTGAGTGATTCAATCAAGCTTCAAAATGTCCTTCAGTCAGTATTCACCTCTAATTAAACTTGATGTACAAAAGAAAAGATGAATTTTAAATAATGATTGCAGATGGTGAAATTTTGTGTAAATATGGATAATATTTGGCACATATGCTGAAAATATGCATTATATCTGAAATTAAATTTAAATGAGTGTCAATATTTTATTTACTAACTATGGTAGCCCTACTTCAAATTCATATATACAGGAACTTTCAGGAAGAACTGCTGCACAATAAGACTGTTCTGTGCCAACCACAATAAAAGTCATGTCTTAATTATGCCTGCACAACACTTTGGGTCTAATGATTCACACTACCTGACAGTCTCCATTATGTTAATGCTGCCTAATTTTGTCTCTGGTCATATTAGCAACTATATTAATTCCAAATGAGGGTCAATAGATATTTGGTAAATATAACAACAATATGATGTATAATAACCATATGAAGCCTTGCATGCACTGACCATCTTGGATTTCACACTATTTGACATGTACCCTGCTAAAATACCATATGGACTCCCCAAGAATTTCTGAAGACACATACCTCATTCTTTGCCCTTGATCTTCAGTGTGTTCCCTTTGCTTGTTGTGAGTCATCTTGTGTCTGTAACAGTTGTTGATTCTGCTTTGATAAGCAATTCAGTTGATTGTGAAGCAAGGCCACTAATTTGAAAAAACTATCATGATTTTCCAAAAGCATTTCCACGGACAGTTATGTTAATTGTGTGAAAAAATATGAATCAAAAATTACTCAATAAATACTGTGATACTTTCCAAAATACTACAGAGTTCATGTCAATAGATTGTTTTTGTCAAGAGATACATAAGAATATAGCATCTTTTCCTATATTTTAAGTGACAGAAAGACTACAACAATGTCACATAAAACTATCTAATTTTCACAATTAACACACGAAGAAAAAAGAAGGCCAGGAAGGAGAGACAGAAAGAAATAAAAAAAAAAACAAAGTGAGGGAGGGATTGTCAGGTGAATAGAGGGAGGGAAGCAGGCATGACACTATTCAAAAGAATGTGTCTCCAGTCACAAGGACCTGATTATTATCAGTAAGACTATAGATGCCTAACAATTGCTTCTACCTTTCTATCTCTAATCAGGAGGATGTAAGCTTCTCCTGTGAAAGCAAATGCCTTCTTTTATAATACTAGAAACTCAGACTATTACATTTATTCCATAGTGTTTTCAGTAAATTTAAAGCCTCAAGTGAATGTGTACAAATCATGTAATATAAAAATGTCAATATTTTTGATAAATTAATGAAGAGAATGGTTCTACTGTGAACATGGATGTAAGGAGTGATTTCCACAGTTCTATGAGTAGGTACATATGTGAAGTCATTGTAATTTGGTAAAGGAATATTTAGGTTTTGGCAAATACTGTATTTTTTGAGAAAAATGGAGTTGAACCAACAACAGCATGCCAACTCCCTTAGTCTGCTTCCTCTCGTGGTTTAGAGAAGTCCACTCTAAGTCTGTTCAAGTTGTAGCTGTAAAAATGCTGTATGTTTAGGTATGATTAGAAAATACTGTGAAGACATTAAATTCTGAAATTAAAAAAAAATATTGCTACTTACAAGATATTAATTAAAAATTTAAATTAAAAACTAAATAGCTCACAGGAATAATTCCTTCCAGACACAATTTACTTATTGAAAGTAGAAAACTAGTTTTATTCATAATTGGAGGTTTCCTTTGTTTCATGTGATTGTTGGGTTTAATTTGTACCAAATAGATCTCTAGCTCCTTCTCTACCAGAACCTCAGGTAAGCCCTCTCCCCAACATCACCAACACTTCCCTAGAGCAAGCCAAGCCTTCCCCAACTACCTGCCTTCTACTTGTCACCATATGCTGGCCTAGAAATTCTATGGAAGCCCAATGTACTAGCAGAAGTCACAGCAACACCCAGTAACCTAGGTAAAAACATCCTATCTCCAACAGTGCCCTCTCATCATCACCATATCCCAGCCCTCAACACTGGTAGAAGCCCCCTGCTTTTCTAGAGGCCACTCCATGACCCAGGTTTTCAGAGATCATACAGGCCACCAGAGGCACCCCAACAGAGGCACTCTGCTGGGAAAAAGGTCATAGCATGTATCAGTATGAAATGCCACTTGGCCAAGATGTCCAAAGAAGAAACAGAAACCAAGGGAAAAAACACCATTTCAACAAACACAATGTCAGAATTCCACACCTAGACATATACTTAACGAAAGCCAATGCGCAGATACCAGCATAAGAACACAATCAACAACAGTCAGGGCAATATGTCACCACCAGAGCCCATCTATCCTACTACAAAAAAATCCTGATTCCCCATCACAGGTGAAGTACAAGGAAATGACCTTAAAACTAATTTTATGAAGAAGACAAAGGTCTTTAAAAGGAAATGAATAAATCCTTTAAGGAATCCAGGGAAAGACTAAAATTGCAAGAAATCAATAAATCCCTTAAAGAATGCAAAGTAAAAAATAAAGAGGTGAAGGAAATGAATAAAACTGATAAAACTGTTAGAGACCTGAAGAAGGGGATAGAAACAAAAGAAAAAAAAACAAAAAATAAGGGAATATTGGAGATATAAAATTTAAATAATCAAACTGGAACAACAAATATGAGCATCACTAATAGAATACAAGAGATGGTTGAGACTCTCAGACATTGAAGATATGATAGAAGAAAGCGATACATTGATCAAGTAAAATGTTAAATCTCCAGTTGACCCTGGCTACCTTGGCATTCACCCTGAGTAAGCAATAACTTGCTTAATAAGGTAAATGGTTCTTGCTTATGTAACTATCCTAAAAAGCAGTTAACCATATTCCAAAGCATTTAGGAACCTGGGAGACTTAAAGATAGCCTTAAGAACTTATTGTGACACATAAAGGAAAGAATAAAGCACATAAAGGTCAGACATCTCTCTGGTTTCAGGACATGAATGGTTAGATAATGTTTTCAGTTAAACTCCAAGTTCCCTTCGAAGCGAAAGGACATGTAGAAACTGCCAGGAAGAATATCAACTTGGTATCAACAGTAAAACATTTAATTAATCGTGACCATATTGAGAATGTATAAACCATAGGATTATAACTTTGTCCACCTAAAAGTGATATAATGATTAATTAGAAGTTGACTAACACCTGAAAATAATATTGTAAGTATGGCACCATAGACTCATCTGATTCCAACCATATAAGAGTATCACATTGTTAAGAAATAATGAAGGGCATGAATCTCTTTCATTGTATAACCACATGTTTGCTGCCCACTAGGGCACAGGATGAATAAGATGTCCCTGGGTAGCTGTTATTTGACGGTGCTTGTTCTTTTGTAAACAGATTTCTCTTATTGGTTGATGAGTCAAGCAATGTTCGGCCAACAGAGGCAGGAAGATAGGTTGGACTAGAAGATGAAGACAATGCTGTGGAGAGAGGCAAAGGGTGCATGAAGAAATGCCATTTAAACCACAAACTAGGAACAAGTTCAGGCATTCTCCGCTAAGCCAAGACACCATGGGAATACATAGATTTTTGAAATGGATTAGTAATTAATACGGAGCTAGCCAATAAGGGGACATAGCACCAGCGAACAATTTGGTAATTAGTTTAAGTTTTTGTTTGTTTATTTGGTGCTACAAAGTGAGGTAGGACCTGGCAGGACAAGAAAATTCCAGCAACAATTATGGGTATTTTTTACTTCTTTTATCTTTGTGGGTGGACCATCACCCACTTCCCAAAAATTCACACATGGAGATTTATTATTTCTTATAAATACCCAGCCTTAGCTTAGCTTGTTTCTATTGAGCTTTTCTTAACATAAATTATAATTTTGGAAGGATAACTTGCTAAGGCTTGATACAATGGGGGAGGGGCTTGGTCTGCCAGAATTTTCAGACTCCCAAGAGGCCTTACCGACTCTGAGGATCTGATGGGAGGTGAGATTCATGTTATGGAGAAGCAGGAGAAGGGAAAGGAGGGAGAATTGTGGTTAGTAAGTAAAATGAAAAATAATTTTAAAAAATGAAAAAAAATATCCTCTCTGCCTGCCAGCTTCTGCTCTCCTTTCTCCAGCCTTGATATTGACTGGTCAGGATTTTATTAGACAACCAAGTTGTCTATAAAGGTAAAGTAACACAGTTTTACAGACTTAAACAAAGACCACATAAAAGAATTCAACAATCATTAAACATCATTAAAGCAAATGTTACACAGAATGAACAAATGTAACACATCTTGAAATAATTTTTCTCAACACTAGGTATAATACTTGCCTTACAACACAAAAATTCATGGTGTGTGGTAAAGAACAATTATGTCAAGAAGCACGGAACAGGAAAAGGAACTAAAATGTATAAATGGTAAAGATTCTTGAAAACTTATTGAAGAAAAATATATTGAAAGAGACTATGCTTGAATGAATTATAACATGTATAAATAAAAAAAAAGCTTGATATGGGTTTGAAAGAAATATGATAGTCAGATTCTTTATCTTTTCACTGATTTCATCTCTTTGTCCTGAAGATCAGATCCACACTGGAGATGAACACTATGAGGATAATATGAAAAACCCCTGAAACTAAGAATTATAGGAATAGAAAAAGAATAAGAATCTCAGTCCAATACCCTTCATCCAGCAGCAGGTGGAAGGAGAAGCAGAAACCCACAGGCAAACATTGAACTGAACGAGAATCCAGTTGCAGGGTAAGAGGAATGAGGAGAAAGGCTCTAGACCAGGTTAGTGAAACCCACAGAAACACCTCACCTGAAAAGGCGGAGCACTAGGTCCCCAAATTGTAGCTGGGAAAACAGCATGGGACATATCCAGACTCCATTAATATGGGTGTCAGTGAGGACACCTTGGGAATCTCTCAGGCCTCATGTAGTAGATTAGTACTTATCCCTAGCATCAAAAAGGACTTTGGGAGCCTATTCCACATAGAGGGGTAATCTCTGAGCCTAGACCCATGGGAGTGGTCCTAAGCCCAATACCAATGGATATGATAGACTCTGAGGACTCCCATATTGAAGGCCTCTTGCTCCGTGGGGAGCAAAACGTGTATGGGATAAGTAGGGTGGTAGTTGGGGTGGAGGGGAGTAGGGGTGGGAGAGGGAACTAGAATGGACATGGAAAAACCATCTTTTTACTAATTCAAATAAAAAATGGAGGAAAACAAAAAGGAATCCCCATTCAGAGGCTCAGTAAATAATTTTAACAAAATCCTATAAGAAATATTACCTAATCTAAAGTAGAACATATCTATAGAGGTACAAGAATCTTATAGGATATCAAATAGATTGGACCAGAAAAGAAATTCCCCTTGCCACATGATGACCAAACACTAAATATACAGGACAATGAAAAACTATTAAAAGCTTCAAGGGAACCTGATTGCTCCTACAATCTCTCCTCTCTGTCTTTGACTGGACCTCCAGATAAGCATGGTGTTTGGATGTGGATCTCTGCATCTGTTTCCATCAGTTACTTAATTACAGTTCTATGACTACTGTTTGATTAGTTGACAATCTGATTATAGGGGAACGCCAGTTCATGAACTTTCTCTACTATTGCTAGGAGTCTTAGCTGAGATCATCCTTGTTGATTCCTAGTGATTTTCCTAGAACCAGGTTTCTCCTTAAACCCATAATGGTCACCTGTATAAAGATATCTCTTTCATTGCTCTTCCAGTCCATACTTCCCCCAAGTCAACCATCACATTCCTTCGTATTCACATCCCTTATACCTCCTCTCTACCATCACCTACCACCTGTTTACCCGGATATCTCTTCCATTTCCTCTTCCCAGGGTGATCCATGTGTCCCTCTTAGGGTCTTCTTTTTTACCTAACTTCTCTGGAGCTGGGCAAGGTGGGTCAAGAGCATAACAGGAAAACCACAAAGAAAGCTGAACTGAGCTTCAGGGAGCTTGTGGATTGTACACCAGAAGCCAGGGAAACTTCATGGGATCAATCTAGGGGCAATAGTTGTGTAGATTTATCTGCTTCAAGGATCCATGGAAGTAGGACTAGGACCTATGCCTGGTGAAATAGCTAGATTTCTGAAACCCATTCCATATGGTGGGATGCCTTGCTCAGTCTAGATGAACAGGGAGTAGCATTGTCCTGGTTCAACTGAATGTGTAGGCTTTGCTGACTCCTTATAGGAGAATGTACCCTTTCTGAGGAGTGGATGGAAGTTTGCTTAGGAGAGATATAGGGGTGGAAAGGGAGGAAAAAAGGAAGAGGAAACAGTGTTTGTAATGTAAAGTTAATAATATAATAAATTTCAAAACAAAAAATCTGCAAAAGAAAAAGGACAATAACATATACAGACATAGCTATTTAAATAACTTCCAACTTCTTAATGGAGTCTCTAAGGCCAAATGGGCCTGGACATAAGTGCTTCAGACTCTAGGAGACAACAGATACCAGCTAAGACTACTATACCCAGCAAAACTCTAGTTGGAGTAATTGCTACTACTGGACAAAACAAGACATTCCACCATAAAGTCAAATTCAAAATATATTTATTTACAAATTCAAACCTATGGAAGGTTTTAGAAGGAAAACTACAACCCAATGAGGTTAACTACCCCAGAGAAAGCATAGTAAATAAATAATCCCACCCCAGTATAGTGTTGCAAAAATATTTTTCAAGAAAATAGGCCTAAGAAACAAGCTGGTATAGCCATTCTAATATATAACAAAATAGACTTCTCCTAGAACCTAGTTGTAAGAGAGGGTGTAGTGATGCACAAAAGGATGAAGACCATAAAGTGGAGTGTAGGGTAAGCTGTAGCCACGCCTTCTTAGGGGCTGGCTACAGGAGTACCTGAGGGCTTGTGAGGGCGTGGTCAGAGTGAGTAGGGGGACTGCGTTTTCGGTTTTGGTTTCTCTTTGCTTCTTGCTATACAGACTACCACCGGGTGGCTGGTTCGCTCTGTAATTAAGGCTTTTCCGTATTAAATACCCTTATATTTCTACCTGACTCTGTATTGGTAATTTCATACTATATCTGGTGTCAGAAGTGCTTTCTTAATGCCAATGAAAAAGGAAAACAGCTGCAGAAAGACACTGGACTACGGAAAAAACTGCTGAACTCAATCAGCCAGTATACTTCAAAGATGTACTAACCTCTGCATGGAAACCAGGACATGTATTACGTTGGGGTAGGGGTTTTGCATTGGTTTCTACAGGAGAAGAAAAACTTTGGATACCATCAAAGTAGATCAAGATTCGACTGGAAAAGGAAAAACCTCTCGACAAGGACAAATGACAGGTATTCTACTAAGGCATATCTTATAAACTAAATAGAAACCTCCCAAAGGAAAGGGAAGAGTTTTGCTTTTATCTTCACAGGAAAACTCATCTTCAGAAGGCAAAGGACACTGCATGGGTAGATACTTAAGAAGACAAGGTAGCTATAACCATCAAATAGAAGAAATGTGCCATACGGTAAACTTTACAGCTGTCTCTCAAAAAACTCTTTATTTCCTAGTCCCTATTCAATTAAACCAATGCTGGATTTAGAGGTGGATTTGGCTTTCCTCCTCTAAAATCCAAGCACATTATTTAACTAAGCTTTAGTGTTTCTGTGTTGTATCAAGAAGCCAATTGTTGTAATACAGAATAAAAGAAGAATTTGGGGACTGTCTTTGTCTTTTCTTGGATCTTTCTCTCAAGGTGTATACCCTTTCATAATTGTTATGCTCTCATGGTTGCATTCCAATGTTGTACATAAACAAGCAAACATTTCTCTGCTAACTGTTCATGTTTGAGTCCCACACAGCCAATGAAGACCTGCCTGACAGCAATCCCTGGACACCCTGGAAAGAAAATGGGCCACAGCTCCTCGACTGCACTGGATCCAACTTGCTCCATTTCAGCTGACACTCCGGCCAGAGGTTCGGGTACTGACTTCAATCAAGTTGAGGATTTCAAGCGAGATCTTCAATCAAGTGAATCCCATCTAACATGGACTGGATACAAACATTTTCTTTCTACAGGACCCCACATGACTATCATCATCCCATTTCAGCAGGAATTAACTTGGAAAATGCTACGCCCCCTTTCTCCATTGTGGTCACTTAGGATAGTGTATATACCTTGTTAGGAATAGCTTCCTATTGTTTATGGTTCTGTTTGGAAGGAGGTGTTTAGGCTTGGACACCTCTTTCAGATGACTTTAGGGTTTAGTTAAAATAGATAGTTATCTTCTTATATTTTACCTTATACTGTTAAGTTTTAATCCTCTTTTAGACTAAAAGGGGAATTGTAGGGGAAGCTGTAGCCACGCCTTCTTAGGGGCTGGCTACAGGAGTACCTGAGGGCTTGTGAGGGCGTGGTCAGAGTGAGTAGGGGGACTGCGTTTTCAGTTTTGGTTTCTCTTTGCTTCTTGCTGTACAGACTACCACCGGCTGGCTGGTTCGCTCTGTAAGTAAGGCTTTTCCCTATTAAATACCCTTATATTTCTACCTGATTCTGTATTGGTAATTTCATACTATAGCGGAGAGCTAAAGAAACAGCTGACCTGACCTGAGCTAGGGGGAGCTCACAGACTACAGACTGACAGCTGGGGAACCTGCCTAAGACATAACCTGGGTGTCAGTTGGGAGGCATGCGTTGGGTATGAGGCACTTGCAGTAGAACTAGTATTTATCCCTAGTGCACAAACAGGGGTTTTGGAACCCATTCCTTATGACTGCATACTCTCTCAGCCTAGATACCAAGGTGAGGGCTTAGGTCCTTTCACAAAATCTGTGATAGTCTGTGATAATCCCCCATGGGAGCACTCACGCCCCCTGTGGAATAAATGGGGGGTGGGATGGGGAAATGTTGAGGGGAATGTAAGGACAGGAGGGAGAATTAAGTGAGATTGATACATAAAATGAGACTGTTTTTATTTTAACAGAAAATAAATTTAAAAAATCTGTTGATGAGATCTCATTTTGTCTATATTAAAGGTGTCACTGAGGACTTTCTTTATTGCACAATTATTAATAGTTGCCTTATCCTGATGTATGGATTTCAAGAATGTACATATTATCAAAATTTTACTCAAAAATGTTATCATATCTTTATGTGGTTGATTAAAGTGTTTGGGGAAAGGAACTATTTTGAATATATCATTGTTTACACCATCAAACCGGGCTTGCTAAGAGTGCATCATAAGGTGGTGGTAGGGAGGTGGTGGGTGAAGGAGTGATCAATGTAAGACCAAATTTAATTTAAAAACTCACCTAAACAATGGTTTAGACAAGCTGAACCAACCAGCAGGTACAGTGGCTTACTCTGGGGGCAATTCTTTCCAATTCCCCACCTCCACTAACTGGTAACAACACCTACTCAAAGACCGAGTTTAACAATTTCATAACCAACCACAGTGTCATCATTCCTCAAGCAACAAATCCATCCATAAAATGGCTTGTGAGCCCTCTATGTGTGTCATGTTCTTCTTCTTTTTTTTTTTACGTTTATGAATGAGAAAATGCAGTTGTGCACATGCTCGCCATAGCACAGGTGTAGAAGGTAAACGAAAATTTGTGAATCAGTTTTCTCCTTCTATCATTAGGATACTGGAGATCACACTGAGGAAACCAACTTTGTGCCAGCAGCTTTACCTGATGAGTCATCTGCCAGTCCATGAAGGACATTTTCTTAGTGCTTTGAGAGAAAATTTATTAATATGGCCAAGTATTCAAGGCCAAGTTCCAGTGTCTAAAGGATACTAGACGTAGGAAAATAACCAGTATAAATGTCCTTCTAGTGTTTGGAAGACTATCTTCCAGGGTGACCTTTGTTAATACTCTCAGCATCAGCATCCTGACCTGAATTTGTGCAGAGAACAGGACGAGTGTGCAGAGGGAGGGACGATTAGGTAGGACAACCACATCCAGAAGACAGTTCACAACTGTACAAAAGTATCCATATGTGAATTTATCAGTTAAGACAAAACCCTTTTTTGGTTTTGTTGAATACAAAGTTCATCTCACAACATCTGAACTTTATAAATGTCCTAAAGGAGAGCATGTGGTCAAAGTATAAAAGTTTCCTCTTGACCATAGAATTTTTAAGCCATGTCAAGACAATGTGAATTAATTCAGGTTGCTAGGCTGACTTTGGACAGGTAGAGGGAGGCTCACAGGGGGAGATCTGTATTGCTGTGTTGAGATTGACATCCTGAGGACCCCTGCTGCTAGTTTGATTTGCAGATCCTCCATAGGAACACATTTATTGAGCAGGAACAAGACTTCATCTTGATATTTTTTAAGTTGATCTGATGATCCACATAGGTGTATTGAAGTTAAGTGTGAACTTTGTTTTGTGTATCCTTGTTAGCTGAGCATTGAGGTAAAGAATGAATTTTAATTGCCACTTCTCTGTGCTTCTGTCTAGTGGCCTGTTGTCCTTTTTGTCTTCTGTGAAATACTGGTTGTCAAGTAAGACAGGATTAAAATTTTGTCTGTCAAATTGAGATGGCATGGTGAATATTTGGTTATCAAAATACTTATGTGGTACTCAGTTTTTTGTTTGGTGTATTTCGTCTTTTATTTACTTCATTTTTTGTGACAGGGTTTCTCCATGGCATTGGACTGTCCTGGAACTAGCTCTTGTAGACCAGGCTGTTCTCGAATTCACAGAGATCAGACTGCTTATGAATCTCAAATGCTGGAAATAAAGGCATGGACCCTGCTGTGGTATGGATTTTTATTTAGTGAATGTGCACACTGTGGGTGAAACCATGGTACATACTGTATAATCTCAATCATGCACATGTATGTACACTTGTAGCATCTAGAAGAACACGTCATGCTGTGTTCTTTTGACTGGCTAACTTTGTCCTTGGCTTCTTGGGTTTTCCTTCTCCTTGTTTCCAAGCTTCTCTGGCTGTGTGAATTGAAAGCTGATAATTGTTTGATCTACGTCTAAAATTCATATATGAGTCAATATATACCATATTTGTCTTTTTATGACTGGGTTACCTCATTCAAGATAGTTTCTTCTAGTTCGATCCATTTTCCTGCAAATTTCAAGATTCCACTGTTTTTTCACACTGAAAAAATCACACTGAAAAAAAGTACTCCATTGTGTAAACATACCATATTTTCTTTATTGATCTTCTACTTGAGGGCCAGTTAATTTGCTTTATGGGAAAACTGTAGAAAACATATCTCACTCTGGGATATAAAAATATTTTGTAGGCTCCATTACAAAGACACACATAAAGTGTGGTCGTACAATGTCTTGAGACATTTGAAATTCCTCTAAAGGTGTGACATAAATCCACCTTTAATACAAGGAACAAAATGAATGTGAGATTTATGGAGCAGAGAAACTCTTATAAACATAAAATATGTGCTGCAAGAAATACAAGCAAATTCAAATAACATAAAATATTGCAATATTCGGTGGAAAACACAATGGAATCTTGTGATTCATAGGTGAATGGATGAAACTAGATGGAACCGTCCTGAATGAGGTAATCCAGTCTCCAAAAGACAAAAACAGTATGTACTCACTCATATATGGATTTTAAATGTAGAGCAAAGAAGTAGCTGCCAACAATCCACACATCCAGAGAAGGTAAGTGATAAAGTCAAACAAATTGGATGTAACTGGAGGAAAATCAAGGAATTAAAGAATGAAGGAGCCAACAACAAAAACAACAACAAAAATCAACAAATACAAACTATGCTCGGACTATTTGCATAATCATCTGCATGAGGGAACGCCTAGGGATTACTCATTTGTTAATGCAGAAGGGAGCATCTGCCCACCAGGTTATATGGCAGATGTGCTATGACATGCATGTAAATCAAGGAGTAACTCTTGATTTAATGATGGTCATTTCAGAATCCTTGCTCACCCTATATTAACTGTATCAAAAGTAGAAAGAGAAGGGTTTCCATCCCTTTGTTCTTCACTCTTTGTGTAGAGGTACAATTCATAGCATGCACCCTTAGAATGGACTAGTCCATTGGTAAGCTCCCACTTCCCAGAGGAGAAAGACGGAATAAGAGGGTTTCACAGGTGTTAGTGGTCACCTGTCTAGGAGGCAGTGGTCTGGCAGCATATCCAGGTATTTTGGAGGCAGTAAGTTCATGACTGGGGAGGGGTGTTGGAGGAAGATGGGCATGGCTGAAAATCGTGTAGATCCGGAAGGGCGGGCCCAGGAAAAGCAACCCCGGAGATTGATTGGGCAGACAGGAGGAGGCAGGGAACCGCCACAACCTAAAAGGCAAGGTGAACCAGCAGGGCAGCACTGAGGCAGAGAGTGCCAGCTGACAAGCAAGCCAGCACAGAAGCTCTGTCCTCTGCACCCCGAGAGCCAGCCCCGTTTCCCAGGCAGTGGTCTAGCCCAGTGAAGCCTGTTGTACTTCGGGTCCTCGCCAATGGAGATGGAGCCCACCAGCCGCCTAGTAGCCCTGCTCAAGCTGTGCGAGTGCCTCTGCAGGGAGACAGAACACAGGCAGCTTTACAAAACCCTGAAGAAACTCTGTTCCCAGCCCATGCTGGGCGACATCCTGGAGGATATTGGCTTAAGGCAGAAAATCAAGCTCTAGAAGAAGGAGCAGATCCTGGTCCGGTTTAGCAAGGAGTTAGCAGCCAGGTGGTCAGAGCGGTCCCAGTTTGGGTCCCAGCCCAATCCCGGGCCACCACAGGACTTTGCCTTCCATAGGAGCCCAAAGGCAGAGATTCGCAGCAACTCTCCATAAGACGAACTGCAGAATCCTGCTTTCCTGCGACCCGCGATAATTGGAGCCAGGTGTTGGAAGTCAGTAGTAGCAGCCCACAGCACAGCACAACTGAGAGCATGGACACAAGCTCCAAGCAAATTGCAACTGGCAGCCCAAACGTGGAGTCAGCAGGAAGAAGGATGCAGACACACCCGGACAATCAGCTAGACACAGAGAGCCAGGTGAGGGTAGGCCAGCCCCAAGGAACTTTTGGGGAGCCCTGGCCTCTTGAAGGGATGAAGACCCTCTCCAGCAAGCTAGAGGATGGACCAGCTAAGCAGCGCCTGGCTTTATTGAGGGCAAAGAGTCTAGACCCTGGATCAAGGAAGACCACCCTCCTGGTTCTTCTGAGGCTTGTCTCAACTATGACTGCTCTCCATCTTCTTCTGCACTGCCACCCCGCAAGAGGAAGAGGAAAAGCACCCGGAATGCTGAGCCCAGAGCCCTGGAGCAAAGGTGCCTAGAGACAAGTCTCAAGCTTCAAGGATCAGAATCTCCAACTGACTGCCAAACCCTTTCCAGAGACCACCGCCAACCTCCAAAAGTGCTTTCTCCAGGATGGATCTGAGCACTCTTTCTTGTACACTGACCAAGAAGCTGCACCCTTGGCGTGCAGGAAAAACTTTCAAACGCCAGTGTATTCGGGAGGCAGACCTGCTAGAGCTCTCGCAAAGAATTTGAACCAAGGACGCCTTGCTAAGCAGCACTCTAGGTGGGAAACTCACTGCCAACCTGCTCTGGAGGAAGGCCCGCTCTGGAGTCTGCACCAGGAGGACTCCCCCCGGACTCACATCAACACTGCTAAGCGAACTGACAGCCAGACTGAGAGCCAGACACACCTCAAGATGCAGGATTCCCTGGAGCTGAGGCTGCAAGCCCTGTGTGCCCGCATCCAGAGCACACAAAACAAGGAGCCTCAAGGCCGCCAATCCAAGAAGATCGACTTCCAAGGCCAGGCCACAAGGCCAGGGGAGCATGCAGACTCTGGACCCAGAATGGAGGCTTCCACAGGCAATGTGCAGAGCATCCCAGAAGCCTCTGGCCCCGGCCTTCTGCACAGGGCTCCCTGCCCTAGCTCGGGAAGCACCATCAAATGTAGCAACAATACCCTGTCTAAGAAACCCGCCGCTCTCATGGCCAAGGCCCTTAAGGATTACAAGAATTGGACAGATAGGAAGTGAACCCCGACCCACCGAACAACGGACTGAGCAAGGGAGCAACCGTGCTCTCTGCCCATCTCAGTTCTCGGGTTGCTGGCAACTTTGAGAATGCCTGACTGAAAGACTGCAAGCGACAAACAACAGGCAATGCAGGCCTTTCTTTGATCACCAAGAGAGCTTTAACACTTAGACCCTCCATTTTATGTACAAAGGAATTCCTACTCGTCTCTTTGGAGACTTGGACATATACACATATTTTTAGAAGCATGTAAATATTTAGAAAGTGACTCTAGGGAGGCATAGATGCATTGGTTTAAGGAGATTTGCTAATGGAGGTTCCTCAGAGATAGTAGACCCATAATTGTACAAATACAACAGCAGATTAAAATACAGACAAATAGGTAAATCAATTTTTAAATACATTAATGCACAGTTGACACAAAACTATTTGAACATCAAGGACATTAAGTGTAATACATATACTTCTAAGTGTGTGTGTGTATGTGTTTGTGTGTGTGTGTGTGCGTGTGTGTGTGTGTGTGTGTGTGTGTGTGTGTGTTTGTCTTTGTAAATAAAATGAAAATCAAAGGAAGGGTGTATAATAGATCCAAGAAATCCCCGACTTTCTACTTCATTGTAGAAACTAAAGAAGAAATTTGGAAAGAACACTTAAATATCACACCTTGAGTAGCAGTGGATTTAAGGGCAGAGTGTGCAAGCAAACAAAAGCTGTAAAGAAAACAAGAGCTGTGGGTACAGGTGGACATATATTAAATTGGATGTACTGGAAGCAATTGAGAGTGGGTAAGATGTATGGAAGCACAGGAAGAAAGGGATTATGGGTGTGATTATGTGCGTGTGTATGTGAGGGTGTGTGTGTGTGTGTGTGTGTGTGTGTGTGTGTGTGTATGTGTAGGACTGAGGCAATTAGAAAGAATGATAAGCATGGCTGCATTGGCACACACTTTAATCCCAGCCCTTGTGAGGAAAAGGCAAAAATTCGACTGTGTTCCTGGCCACCCTGCGCTCCAGAGCCCGTTACCGGCCAAGCTCAGAAACTACCAAGAGATATCCTGTCTCTAACAAACAAATAAATGAATCAGAAGAAATAAAAGTTAGTAAAATGTGCATGGTCTCCAGGACATCCACTTAATTAGGGAAAGATTATCCGCATTGTAGAACCATTTGGTTCCTTTGGTTCAAATGCCCCAGAGTCCTGGCGATTGAGGGTCAAATGTTTTCTAGAAACAGAAACCAGTAGAGATGAGCAGTGGTGTGCACATAGGCTCATGAAAAAAAATTTGATATGGCACAAATGAAATGTATTTTTGTGCGATACACCAAAACCGGCAATGAAAAGGGCAATCTTGTTGTTGTTTGTGTGTGAGAGTTTGTGTGTTTGTATGTGATTGTGTGTATACACTTGCTCACATAGAGTGGGAGACAGAGAGAGAGAGAGACAGAGAGAGACAGAGAGAGAGAGACAGAGAGACAGAGAGACAGAGAAAGAGAGAGCGAGAGAGGGAGAGCAGGAGGGCAGGAGGGAGGGAGAGAGAATAAGAAGGAGGGATGAAGGGAGCAAGAGACAGGGGGGAATTAAAAACAAATTGGATGTAACTGGAGGAAAATCTAGGAAGTAAAGAATGAAGGAGTCAACAACAACAACAACAAGAAAAAAAACAACAAATACAAACTATGGTTTGTCGGACTATTTGCATATTCATCTGCATGAGAAAACACCTAGGGATTACTGGTTAGTTAATGCAGAAGGGAGGATCTGCCCACCAGTTTATGAGGCAGGGGTGCTATGACATGCATGCAAATCAAGGATTAGCTCTTGACTTAATGATGGTCATTTCAGAAGCCTTGCTCACCCTATATTAACTGTACCAAAAGTGGAAGGAGAAGGGTTTCCATCCCTTTGTTCTTCACGCTTTGTGTAGAGGTACAATTCATAGCATGCACCCTTAGAATGGACTAGTCCATTGGTAAGCTCCCTCCTCCCAGAGGAGAAAGACGGTATAAGAGGGGCTCACAGGTGTTAGGGGGCACCTGTCTAGGAGGCAGTGGACTGGCAGCCAATCCGGGTCTTTGGGAGGCAGTAAGTCCATGACCCGGGGAGGGGTGTTGGAGGAAGATGGGCATGGCTGAAAATCGTGTAGATCCGGAAGGGCGGGCCCAGGAAAAGCAACCCCGGAGATTGATTGGGCAGACAGGAGGAGGCGGGGCACCACCACCCCCTTAAAGGCAAGATGAACCAGCAGGGCAGCACTGAGGCACAGAGAGCCAGCTGACAAGCAAGCCAGCACAGAAGCTCTGTCCTCTGCACCCCGAGAGCCAGCCCCGTTTCCCAGGCACTGGTCTAGCCCAGTGAAGCCTGCTGCACTTTGGGTCATCGCCAATGGAGATGGAGCCCACCAGACGCCTAGAAGCCCTGCTCAAGCTGCGCGAGCGCCTGTGCAGGGAGACAGAACCCAGGCAGCTTTACAAAACCCTGAAGAAACTCTGTTCCCAGCCCATGCTGGGCGACATCCTGGAGGACATAGGCTTCAGGCAGAAAATCAAGTTCTTGAAGAAGCAGCAGATCCTGGTCCCGTTTGCCAAGGAGTTAGCAGCCAGGTGGTCAGAGCAGTCCTAGTTTGGGTCCCAGCCCGATCCGGGGTCCCAGCAGGACTTTGACTTCCCTAGGAGCCCAAAGGCAGAGATTCGCTGCAACTCTCCTGAAGATAAGCCTCAGAAGCCTGCTTTCCGGGGACACAGAGAGAATGGGAGCCAGGTGTTGGAAGTCAGTAGTAGCAGTCCACAGCACAGCACAACTGAGAACATGGACACAAGCTCCAAGCAAATTGCAACTGGCAGCCCAAACGTGGAGTCAGCAGGAAGAAGGATGCAGACATACCCGGACAATCAGCTAGACACAGAGAGCCAGGTGAGGGTAGGCAAGCCCCAAGGAACTTTTGGGGAGCCCTGGCCTCTTGAAGGGATGAAGACCCTCTCCAGCAAGCCAGAGTATGGACCAGCTAAGCAGCGCCTGTCTTTACTGAGGGCAAAGAGCCCAGGACCCTGGATCCAGGAAGACCACCCTCCTGGTTCTTCTGAGGCTTGTCTCAACTATGACTGCTCTCCATCTTCTTCTGCACTGAAACCCCGCAAGAGGAAGAGGAAAAGCAGCCGGAATGCTGAGGCCCAGAGCCCTGGAGCAAAGGTGCCTAGAGACAAGTCTCCAAGCTTCAAGGATCAGAATCTCCAACTGACTGCCAGAACGTTTCCAGAGACCACCACCAATCTCCAAACCTGCTTTCTGCAGGATGTACTTGAGCACTCTTCCTTGGACACTGACCAAGAAGCTGCACCCTGGGCATGCAGTAAAAACTTTAAAACGCCAGTGTATTCGGGTGGCAGACCTGCCAGAGCTCTCGCAAAGAATTCGAACCAAGGACGTCTTGCTAAGCAGCACTCTAGGTGGGAAACTCACTGCCAACCTGCTCTGGAGGAAGGCGCTCACTTGAGTCAGCCCCAGGAGGACTCCCCCCGGACTCACATCAACACTGCTAAGCGAACTGACAGCCAGACTGAGAGCCAGACACACCTCAAGATGCAGGATTCCTTGGAGCTGAGGCTGCAAGCCCTGTGTGCCCGCATCCAGAGCACACAAACCAAGGAGCCTCAAGGCCGCCAAACCAAGAAGATCGGCTTCCAAGGCCAGGCCACAAGGCCAGGGGAGCATGCAGACACTGGACCCATAACGGAGGCTTCCACAGACAATGTGCAGAGCCTCCCAGAAGCCTCTGGCCCCGGCCTTCTGCACAGGGCTCCCTGCCCGAGGTCTGGCAGCAGCAGCAAATGCAGCAGCAAGACACGGTATAAGAAACCCGCCCCGCTCATGGCCAAGGCCCTTAAGGATTACAAGAATTGGTCGGCTAGGAAGTGATCCCCGACCCACTGAACCACGGACTGAGCAAGGGAGCAACCGTGCTCTCTGCCCATATCAGGCATCGAATTGCTGGCAACATTGAGAAGGCCTGACTGAAAGACTGCAAGCGACAAACAACAGGCAATGCAGGCCTTTCTTTGATCACCAAGAGAGCTTTAACACTTAGATCCTCCATTTTATGTACAAAGGAATTCCTACTCGTCTCTGTGGAGACTTGGACATATACACATACATTTAGGCGCCTGCAAATATTTAGAAAGTGACTCTAGGGAGGCATAGATGCATTGGTTTAAGGAGATTTGCTAGTGGAGGTTCCTTAGAGATAGTAGATCCATAATTGTACAAATACAACAGCAGATTAAAATACAGATAAATAGGTAAATCAATTTTTAAATACATTAATGCACAGTTGACACAAAACTATTTGAACATCAAGGACATTAAGTGTAATACATATACTTCTAAGTGTGTGTGTTTGTGTTTGTATTTGTATACAAAATGAAAATCAAAGGAAGTGTGTATAATAGATCCAAGAAATCCCCGACTTTCTACTTAATTGTAGAATCTAAAGAGGAAATTTGGAAACCACATTTATATCTCACACCTTGAGTAGCAGTGGATTTAAGGGACAAGTGTGCAAGTAAACAAAAGCTGTAAAGAAAAAAAGAGCTGTGGGTACAGGTGGACATATATTAAATTGGATGTACTCGAAGCAATTGAGAGTGGGTAAGATGTATGGAAGCACAGGAAGAAAAGGATTGTGGGTGTGATTATGGGTGTGTGTGTATGTGAGGGTGTGTGTGTGTGTGTGTGTGTGTGTGTGTGTGTGCGTACGACTGAGGCAATTAGAAAGAATGATCAGCATGGCTGCATTAGCACACACTTTAATCCCAGCCCTTGTGAGGTAAAGGCAAAAATTCGACTGTGTGTTCCTGGCCACCCTGGGCTCCAGAGCCCGTTACAGGCCAGGCTCAGAAGTTACCAAGAGATATCCTGTCTCTAACAAACAAATAAATGAATCAGAAGAAATAAAAGAGTGTAAAAAGGTGCATGATCTCCAGGACATCCACCTAATTAGGGAAAGATTATATGCATTGTGGAACCCTTTGGTTCCTTTGGTTCAAATGCCCCGAGTCCTGGCGATTGAGGGTCAAAGGTTTTCTAGAAACAGAAACCAGCAGAGAAGAGCAGAGGTGTGCACATAGGCTCATGAAAAAAAATTTGAGATGGCACAAATGAAATGTATTTTTGTGCGATACACCAAAACCGGGAATGAAAAGGGCAATCTTGTTGGTGTTTGTGTGTGGGTGTGGGTGTGTTTGTGTGAGTGTGTGTGTGTTTGTGATTGTGTGTATACACTTGCTCACAGAGAGAGGGAGACAGATAGAGAGAGAGAGAGAGAGAGAGAGAGAGAGAGAGAGAGAGAGAAAGAGGGAGAGCAGGATGGCGGAGGGAGGGAGAGAGAATAAGAAGGAGGGATGAAGGGAGCAAGAGACAGGGGGAATTAAAAACAAATTGGATGTAACTGGAGGAAAATCTAGGAAGTAAAGAATGAAGGAGTCAATAACAACAACAACAAGACAAAAAACAACAAATACAAACTATGTTCGGACTATTTGCATAATCTTCTGCATGAGAAAACACCTAGGGATTACTGGTTTGTTAATGCAGAAGGGAGGATCTGCCCACCAGGTTATGAGGCAGGGGTGCTATGACCTGCATGCAAATCAAGGAGTAGCTCTTGACTTAATGATGGTCATTTCAGAAGCCTTGCTCACCCTATATTAACTGTACCAAAAGTGGAAGGAGAAGGGTTTCCATCCCTTTGTTCTTCTCGCTTTGTGTAGAGGTACAATTCGTAACATGCACCCTTAGAATGGACTAGTCCATTGGTAAGCTCTCACTTCCCAGAGGAGAAAGACGGAATAAGAGTGGCTCACAGGTGTTAGGGGGCACCTGTGTTGGAGGCAGTGGTCTGGCTGCCAATCCGGGTCTTTGGGAGGCAGTAAGTCCATGACCCGGGGAGGGGTGTTGGAGGAAGATGGGCATGGCTGAAAATCGTGTAGATCCGGAAGGGCGGGCCCAGGAAAAGCAACCCCGGAGATTGATTGGGCAGACGGGAGGAGGCGGGGCACCGCCACCACCTTAAAGGCAAGATGAACCAGCAGGGCAGCACTGAGGCACAGAGAGCCAGCTGACAAGCAAGCCAGCACAGAAGCTCTGTCCTCTGCACCCCGAGAGCCAGCCCCGTTTCCCAGGCACTGGTCTAGCCCAGTGAAGCCTGCTGCACTTTGGGTCATCGCCAATGGAGATGGAGCCCACCAGACGCCTAGAAGCCCTGCTCAAGCTGCGCGAGCGCCTGTGCAGGGAGACAGAACCCAGGCAGCTTTACAAAACCCTGAAGAAACTCTGTTCCCAGCCCATGCTGGGCGACATCCTGGAGGACATAGGCTTCAGGCAGAAAATCAAGTTCTTGAAGAAGCAGCAGATCCTGGTCCCGTTTGCCAAGGAGTTAGCAGCCAGGTGGTCAGAGCAGTCCTAGTTTGGGTCCCAGCCCGATCCGGGGTCCCAGCAGGACTTTGACTTCCCTAGGAGCCCAAAGGCAGAGATTCGCTGCAACTCTCCTGAAGATAAGCCTCAGAAGCCTGCTTTCCGGGGACACAGAGAGAATGGGAGCCAGGTGTTGGAAGTCAGTAGTAGCAGTCCACAGCACAGCACAACTGAGAACATGGACACAAGCTCCAAGCAAATTGCAACTGGCAGCCCAAACGTGGAGTCAGCAGGAAGAAGGATGCAGACATACCCGGACAATCAGCTAGACACAGAGAGCCAGGTGAGGGTAGGCAAGCCCCAAGGAACTTTTGGGGAGCCCTGGCCTCTTGAAGGGATGAAGACCCTCTCCAGCAAGCCAGAGTATGGACCAGCTAAGCAGCGCCTGTCTTTACTGAGGGCAAAGAGCCCAGGACCCTGGATCCAGGAAGACCACCCTCCTGGTTCTTCTGAGGCTTGTCTCAACTATGACTGCTCTCCATCTTCTTCTGCACTGAAACCCCGCAAGAGGAAGAGGAAAAGCAGCCGGAATGCTGAGGCCCAGAGCCCTGGAGCAAAGGTGCCTAGAGACAAGTCTCCAAGCTTCAAGGATCAGAATCTCCAACTGACTGCCAGAACGTTTCCAGAGACCACCACCAATCTCCAAACCTGCTTTCTGCAGGATGTACTTGAGCACTCTTCCTTGGACACTGACCAAGAAGCTGCACCCTGGGCATGCAGTAAAAACTTTAAAACGCCAGTGTATTCGGGTGGCAGACCTGCCAGAGCTCTCGCAAAGAATTCGAACCAAGGACGTCTTGCTAAGCAGCACTCTAGGTGGGAAACTCACTGCCAACCTGCTCTGGAGGAAGGCGCTCACTTGAGTCAGCCCCAGGAGGACTCCCCCCGGACTCACATCAACACTGCTAAGCGAACTGACAGCCAGACTGAGAGCCAGACACACCTCAAGATGCAGGATTCCTTGGAGCTGAGGCTGCAAGCCCTGTGTGCCCGCATCCAGAGCACACAAACCAAGGAGCCTCAAGGCCGCCAAACCAAGAAGATCGGCTTCCAAGGCCAGGCCACAAGGCCAGGGGAGCATGCAGACACTGGACCCATAACGGAGGCTTCCACAGACAATGTGCAGAGCCTCCCAGAAGCCTCTGGCCCCGGCCTTCTGCACAGGGCTCCCTGCCCGAGGTCTGGCAGCAGCAGCAAATGCAGCAGCAAGACACGGTATAAGAAACCCGCCCCGCTCATGGCCAAGGCCCTTAAGGATTACAAGAATTGGTCGGCTAGGAAGTGATCCCCGACCCACTGAACCACGGACTGAGCAAGGGAGCAACCGTGCTCTCTGCCCATATCAGGCATCGAATTGCTGGCAACATTGAGAAGGCCTGACTGAAAGACTGCAAGCGACAAACAACAGGCAATGCAGGCCTTTCTTTGATCACCAAGAGAGCTTTAACACTTAGATCCTCCATTTTATGTACAAAGGAATTCCTACTCGTCTCTGTGGAGACTTGGACATATACACATACATTTAGGCGCCTGCAAATATTTAGAAAGTGACTCTAGGGAGGCATAGATGCATTGGTTTAAGGAGATTTGCTAGTGGAGGTTCCTTAGAGATAGTAGATCCATAATTGTACAAATACAACAGCAGATTAAAATACAGATAAATAGGTAAATCAATTTTTAAATACATTAATGCACAGTTGACACAAAACTATTTGAACATCAAGGACATTAAGTGTAATACATATACTTCTAAGTGTGTGTGTTTGTGTTTGTATTTGTATACAAAATGAAAATCAAAGGAAGTGTGTATAATAGATCCAAGAAATCCCCGACTTTCTACTTAATTGTAGAATCTAAAGAGGAAATTTGGAAACCACATTTATATCTCACACCTTGAGTAGCAGTGGATTTAAGGGACAAGTGTGCAAGTAAACAAAAGCTGTAAAGAAAAAAAGAGCTGTGGGTACAGGTGGACATATATTAAATTGGATGTACTCGAAGCAATTGAGAGTGGGTAAGATGTATGGAAGCACAGGAAGAAAAGGATTGTGGGTGTGATTATGGGTGTGTGTGTATGTGAGGGTGTGTGTGTGTGTGTGTGTGTGTGTGTGTGTGTGCGTACGACTGAGGCAATTAGAAAGAATGATCAGCATGGCTGCATTAGCACACACTTTAATCCCAGCCCTTGTGAGGTAAAGGCAAAAATTCGACTGTGTGTTCCTGGCCACCCTGGGCTCCAGAGCCCGTTACAGGCCAGGCTCAGAAGTTACCAAGAGATATCCTGTCTCTAACAAACAAATAAATGAATCAGAAGAAATAAAAGAGTGTAAAAAGGTGCATGATCTCCAGGACATCCACCTAATTAGGGAAAGATTATATGCATTGTGGAACCCTTTGGTTCCTTTGGTTCAAATGCCCCGAGTCCTGGCGATTGAGGGTCAAAGGTTTTCTAGAAACAGAAACCAGCAGAGAAGAGCAGAGGTGTGCACATAGGCTCATGAAAAAAAATTTGAGATGGCACAAATGAAATGTATTTTTGTGCGATACACCAAAACCGGGAATGAAAAGGGCAATCTTGTTGGTGTTTGTGTGTGGGTGTGGGTGTGTTTGTGTGAGTGTGTGTGTGTTTGTGATTGTGTGTATACACTTGCTCACAGAGAGAGGGAGACAGATAGAGAGAGGAGAGAGAGAGAGAGAGAGAGAGAGAGAGAAAGGGGAGAGCAGGATGGCGAGGGAGGGAGAGAGAATAAGAAGGAGGGATGAAGGGAGCAAGAGACAGGGGGAATTAAAAACAAATTGGATGTAACTGGAGGAAAATCTAGGAAGTAAAGAATGAAGGAGTCAATAACAACAACAACAAGACAAAAAACAACAAATACAAACTATGTTCGGACTATTTGCATAATCTTCTGCATGAGAAAACACCTAGGGATTACTGGTTTGTTAATGCAGAAGGGAGGATCTGCCCACCAGGTTATGAGGCAGGGGTGCTATGACCTGCATGCAAATCAAGGAGTAGCTCTTGACTTAATGATGGTCATTTCAGAAGCCTTGCTCACCCTATATTAACTGTACCAAAAGTGGAAGGAGAAGGGTTTCCATCCCTTTGTTCTTCTCGCTTTGTGTAGAGGTACAATTCGTAACATGCACCCTTAGAATGGACTAGTCCATTGGTAAGCTCTCACTTCCCAGAGGAGAAAGACGGAATAAGAGAGGCTCACAGGTGTTAGGGGGCACCTGTGTTGGAGGCAGTGGTCTGGCTGCCAATCCGGGTCTTTGGGAGGCAGTAAGTCCATGACCCGGGGAGGGGTGTTGGAGGAAGATGGGCATGGCTGAAAATCGTGTAGATCCGGAAGGGCGGGCCCAGGAAAAGCAACCCCGGAGACTGATTGGGCAGACGGGAGGAGGCGGGGCACCGCCACCACCTTAAAGGCAAGATGAACCAGCAGGGCAGCACTGAGGCACAGAGAGCCAGCTGACAAGCAAGCCAGCACAGAAGCTCTGTCCTCTGCACCCCGAGAGCCAGCCCCGTTTCCCAGGCACTGGTCTAGCCCAGTGAAGCCTGCTGCACTTTGGGTCATCGCAAATGGAGATGGAGCCCAC
>NC_048602.1:17499672-17539683 GCF_003668045.3 Cricetulus griseus | reverse complement strand
CGATGTGAGCAGAAGCTAGGGAGTTGAATGTTTCAGCCACCAAGTGGGAATATGAGCCCTGTATCACCTTCCAGCTTGAGGTCTGAGACCTTAAAAGCATGAACTGTATTGAAATCCAGTGCCTGGGTTTTCAGCTGCCCTGTACTGTGGAGATCATCCAGGATTAGAGTGTGGGCAGCATTCTCCACGGAGAGGTCCCTGCAGATGGCATCCTCACACATGATCTTTAAAGGCTCCAGGCCATACTTGTCAGCAGCTGCCAGCACAGCACCTGCCATGCTGTGGAGGTCTGGTGCCTTCCCAGTGTAAATGAAACCCATCTTTGCCTTGAAGATTTGCAGCTCCAGATCATGGATCTCAATGTGGATTGTTCTTCTGTCATGTCTTGTTCAAACATGGCTCTGAATACTGGAGAGTGAGCAGCTAAGATGTCTTTGTGAGCCTGGAATTCCTGGACAGCTACCACTAGACATTAGTCTATGAAGAGGGAATTCACCCCCAGCTCTCCTAGCTCATCTGTCATCTTTCACCTTGGAACCTGGATCTGGGCCCGTGTGCCTTCAGAAGAGATGTTGCCACTGAAGGAGTCTTCAAGCACAGTCAACTTGTAGAGGAGGGTGAGTTTCTTCTCTGGGAGAAGCCAAGACTCCTGGGAAAAGAGGAAATTTCAAAGGATGAACCTGTAGAATTCCCAGTGTTGGCTTTGCAGAAATCTGAAGAAAGCTTGGTATTTCTTTCCTTCTGCATTGATGATCCATAACTGGACCTTTGTAAATACTGGGCTCATTGGGCAGCTGAGCAACCCTAAGGAAACTGACAAGTAATCTTTTTTTTTCTTCGACATTCACATTCAGGTGTACTTTCAAACACCATTCATGTGTGTCATTGGCTCCTGCTGAGAAAGTGGGACATTTAATGTTTGTCCCCTGCATTTGCTCCAAGTAAAAATGGAAGCTGATGACAGTCCACTTGGGGTAGTGTTACTTGATGTTGAGCTGTTTGTAGCCACAAATCCCCATTTTCAATTCCCCTGACATATCTTCTTGTGGTGGTTTGAAGATTCACCTCCACACCAAAAATGAATAACTGTGAATTTTTCTTCAACCTGGGAGGTCACAATTAGAGAGATTCAGTCCACGAGGTTGGATGTGTCTGCTGGTCTTCAGTATATTCTGGAATTCAAAGAAGTATTCTCTAATGGCAGTGAAGAGATAGTCTTGCTGAAAGGTGATTGCAAGCAGTCAGAGTGCTCAAGAAGAAATTCTATGTCTCCTCGAGGTCATACATTTACCAAAAAAAGGTAGCCATCATTCATTGTCCAGGGCACCAGAAAGCTCCAGATGTGGTGTCTAGAGGAAACCAGATGGCAGGATCTAACCGCTAAACAAGCGGCTCAAGGAGCAATGATCCTAGCTGTCAAAAATCCTAGAGATTGTCATGATGTCAACAAAACCAACTACAAATACACCGCCATGGACAGTCAAGTTATGGAGAAATTAAGGCTGACAAAGGAAGCCCCATGCAGGGCGATGGAGACAGAAGATGGAAATCAGGTCCTCCCACAGAAGGAAGGAAGCAAATATGTCAACCTACATTACATAACCCTTTTTGGGACAAAAAAACTAAAAGATGTGGTTAGGTCCTCCGACTTTTATGTTATAGGCCTCTCTCTTGGCACAAAAAATAGCTAAGAACCGCAAGGCCTGTGCTATGGTTAATGCAGGACACTCCATATGTACTCCTGGGAAGAGGCTCAGGGGCTATCAACCAGGAGTCTACTGGGAGGTAGATTTTACAAAAATCAAGCCAGCCAGATATGGTAACAAGTATTTATTAGTTTGTATAGATACCTTTTCAGGCTGGATAGAAGCTTTCCCCACCAAAGCTGAGAAGGCCAGCGTGGTGGCTAAGAAGATTCTAGAAGAAATCTTCCCGAGGTTTGGGATAACCAAGGTAATCAGATCTGATAATGGACCTGCCTTTGTTGGCCAGGTAAACCAGGGACTGGCCACCCAACTGGGGATCAATTGGAAATTTCATTGTGCTCTGATGCCAGAGCTCAGATCAGGTAGAAAGGATAAATAGAACAATAAAAGAGACCCTAATAAAATTAGCCTTAGAGATCGGTGGGAATGACTGGACAGCTCTCCTTCCCTTTGCCCTGTTCCAAGTTTGGAACATCCTAGGAAAATGTAAACTCACCACTTATGAGATCCTGTGTGGTGGACCGCCACTGCTCACTGAGTCAGGTGGAATAAATAATCCTGATGTTGTTCTTTCTAAACCTTTATTTACCCGCCTAAAGGCCCTCGAGGTGGCGAGATGCCAGACCTGGGAACAACTAAAAGAGGTGTATAAGACCGAAGATTCACAAGTGCCACACCAGTTCCAAGAAGGGGATGCTGTCTTTGTCCAGTGGCACCGAATTGGGAATCTAGAGCCTCATTGGAAAGGACCATATTTAGTGCTCCTAACGACACCTACAGCAGTGAAGGTTGAAGGCATCTCTGCTTGGCATCCACGCCACACACGTAAAGCAAGCCCCTGAACTACAAAAAAAAAAAAAAAAAGAATGGAAACTGGAAAAAGACTATGAATCCTCTTAAGCTGTGCCTGTGTCGTGAGCATAGCTCAGATGAAAGATAACAACTCCCATGCGCCCAAAATTTAACCTGGCAGGTGATAACACAAACTGGGGATGTAGTCAGGTCAATTTGCAAGATTGCCCCACCCTGGACGTGGTGGCCCACTCTAACCCCTGATGTATGCCAATTAGCGGTGGGACTGGATTCTTGGGATGTACTTATCTCCCAACTAATTTACCCACTGTTGGAAGAGCGGGCACGGGCCCAGGATGCAGTAATCCACTCACATGCTGTGCAATATGGGAAGCAGATTTGTACATTTGCCCTAGGGAAGGTAGGTCTCACCCACAAGCAGTAAAATGCGGGAGTCCTGAGTCCTTATACTGTAAGGCATGGGGGCGGGTTTCTTAGCACGTTTCTAGTTTCTGCCATTGCCCGAGCTCGGGCGGGGAGCCTTATGCAGAAGGCCAGGGCCAGAGGCTTCTGGGAGGCTCTGCACATTTTCTGTGGAAACATCCGGTCTGGGTCCAGAATCTGCATCCTCCCCTGGCCTTGTGGACTGGGCTTGGAAGTCGATCGTCTTGGTTTTCCCGGCCTTGAGGTTCCTTGGTTTGTGTGCTCTGGATGCGGGCACACAGGTCTTGAAGCCTCAGCTCGAGGGACTCCTGCATCTTGAGGTGTGTCTGGTTCTCAGTCTGGCTGTCAGTTCGCTTAGCAGTGTTGATGCGCCTCCAGGGGGAGTCCTCCTGGGGTTGACTCCAGAGCCGGCCTTCCTCCAGAGCAGATTGGCAGTGAGTTTCCCACCTAAAGTGCTGCTTAGCAAGGCATGCTTGGTTCTCATTCTGTATGAGAGCTCTGGCAGGTCTGCTACCCGAATACACTGGCTTTTTGAAGTTTTTCCTGCATGCCCAGGGTGCTGTTTCTGGGTCACTGTGCAAGGAAGAGTGCTCAGGTCCATCCTGGGGAAAGCAGGTTTGGAGATTGGCGGTGGTCTCTGGAAAGGGTCTGGCAGTCAGTTGGCGATTCTGATCCTTGAAGCTTGGAGACTTGTCTCCAGGCACCTTTGCTCCAGGGCTCTGGGCCTCAGCTTTCCAGGTGCTTTTCCTCTTCCTCTTGCGGGGAGGCAGCGCAGAAGAAGATGGAGAGCAGTCACAGTTGAGACAAGCCTCAGAAGAACCGGGATAGTGGTCTTCCTGATTCCAGGGTCCTGGGCTCTTTGCCCTCAGTAAAGCCAGGCGCTGATTAGCTGGTCCATCCTCTGGCTTGCTGGAGAGGGTCTTCATCTCTTCAAGAGGCCAGGTCTCCCACACAGTTTCTTGGGGCTTGCCTACCCTCATCTGGCTCTCTGTGTCTAGCTGATTGTCCCGGTGTGTCTGCGTCCTTCTTCCTGCTGGCTCCGTGTTTGGGCTGCCAGTTGCGACTTGATTGGAGCTTGTGTCCATGCTCTCAGTTGTGCTGTGCTGTGGGCTGCTACTACTGACTTCCAACACCTGGCTCGCATTCTCTCTGGGTCGCAGGAAAGCAGGATTCTGCAGCTCATCTTCTGGAGAGTTGCTGTGAATCTGTGCCTTTGGGCTCCTATGGAAGGCAAAGTCCTGTGGGGGCCCGGGATCGGGCTGGGACTCAAACTGGGACCGCTCTGACCAATGGCTGCTAACTCCTTGGCAAACGGGACCAGGAGATCAGCCAAGATAGAGGGGGCGAGCCTTTATCCTGCCCCAAATGATATGACAGAATTTGATGACTCCCTATGTGAAGCCTTGCCAATTCTTAGAAGTAGATGAAGGGTGGCGTGGGGTGGGGTGGGGATCGGAAAATTGGGTGTGATGATGCGAAGGAAAAGTAACTGGGGTTGGTATGAAATATAATATTATTTTTAAAATATAAATGAATAAATAAATTAAAAAGAAAAATCCCTCAAAGCTATATGCAGTCAAATAGTTTTAGTTCATTTAAAAAATAGTCAAGTTGACAACCAAGGCTACACATCATAGTGACTGAAGCCACAGCTCACTGATTAGGTTTGACTAGCTGACCAGGAATCCCAGATGGTACCACCTTCCCCTCTCCAAAACTAGGACTTACAGACTCAGATCACTATGCCTGTTGTTTACATGGGTTCTACGAATCAGAATTCAGATCCTCAAGCTTCACAAAGCCCTCCCTAGCTCCTACTCATAAGTCTTCACCAGGAGCCTTGAAGATGTTGTTTTCATGAGCCCTAAAATTGAGTGATTCAATCAAGCTTCGAAATATCCTTCAGTCAATATTCACTTCTAATTAAACTTGATGTGCAAAAGAAAAGATGAATTTTAAATAATGATTGCAGATGGTGAAATTTTGTGTAAATATGGATAATATTTGGCACATATGCTGAAAATATGCATTATATTTGAAATTAAATTTAAATGAGTGTCAATATTTTATTTACTAACTATGGTAGCCCTACTTCAAATTCATATATACAGGAACTTTCAGGAAGAACTGCTGCACAATAAGACTGTTCTGTGACAACCACATTAAAAGTCATGTCTTAATTATGCCTGCACCACACTTTGGGTCTAATCATTCACACTGTCTAACAGTCTCCATTATGTTAATGCTGCCTAATTTTGTCGCTGGTCATATTAGCAACTATATGAATTCCAAATGAGGGTCAATAGGTTTTTGGTAAATATAAGGACAATATGAAGTATAATAACAATATGAAGCCTTGCATGAACTGCCCTTCTTGGATTTCACAGTATTTGACATGAACCCTGCTAAAATATGGACTCCCCAAGAATTTCTGAAGACACATATCTCAGTCTTTGCCCTTGGGCTTCAGTGTGTTCCCTTTGCTTGTTTTGAGTCATCTTGTGTCTGTAACAGTTGTTGATTCTGCTTTGATAAGCAATTCAGTTGATAGTGAAGCAAGGCCACTAATTTGAAAAAATTATCATGATTTTCCAAAAGCATTTCCATGGGAAGTTAAGTTACTTGTGTGAAAAAAAAACATGAATCAAAAATTACTCAATAAATACTGTGATACTTTCCAAAGTCTACAGAGTTCATGTCAATAGATTGTTTTTGTCAAGAAATACATAAGAATATAGCATCTTTTCCTATATTTTAAGTGACAGAAAGACTACAACAATGTCACATAAAACTATATAATTTTTACAATTAACACACGAAGAAAAAAGAAAAGAATGTGTAATAAAAAAGAAGGCCAGGAGGGAGAGGCAGAAAGAAATAAACAAAGTGAGGAAGGGATGGTCAGGTGAAGAGAGGGAGGGAAGCAGGCGTGACACTATTCAAAAGAAGGTGTCTCCAGTCACAAGGACCTGATTATTATCAGTAAGACTATAGATGCCTAACAATTGCTTCTACCTTTCTATCTCTAATCCGGAGGATGTAAGCTTCTCCTGTGAAAGCAAATGCCTTCTTTTATAATACTAGAAAATAAGACTGTCTGTTACATTTGTTCCATTGTGTTTTCAGTAAATTTACAGCCTCAAGTGGATGGGTACAAATCATGTAATATAAAAGTATCAATATTTTTGATAAATTAATGAAGAGTGTGGTTCTACTCTGAACATGGATGTAAGGAGTGATTTCCACAGTTCTATGAGTAGGTACATATGTGAAGTCATTGTAATTTGGTAAAGGAATATTTAGGTTTTGGCAAATACTGTATTTTTTTGAGAAAAATGAAGTTGAACCAACCACAGCATGGCAACTCCCTCAGTCTGCTTCCTCTCGTGGTTAGAGAAGTCCTCTCTAAGTCTGTTCAAGTTGTAGCTGTAAAAATGTCATATGTTTAGGTATGTTTAGAGAATACTGGGAAGACATTAAACTCTGAAATTAAAAAAATATTGCTACTTACAAGATATTACTTAAAAATTTAAATTAAAAACTAAATAGCTCACAGGAATAATTCCTTCCAGACACAATTTACTTTTTGAAAGTAGAAAACTAGTTTTATTCATAATTGGAGGTTTCCTTTGTTTCATGTGATTGTTGGGTTAATTTGTACCAAATAGATCTCTAGCTCCTGCTCTACCAGAACCTCAGGTAAGCCCTCTCCCCAACATCACCAACACTTCCCTAGAGCAAGCCAAGCCTTCCCCAACTACCTGCCTTCTACTTGTCACCATATGCTGGCCTACAAATTCTACGGAAGCCCAATGTACTACCAGAGGGCACAACAACACCCAGTAACCTAGGTAAACACATCCTATCTCCAACAGCCACCAATCATCATCACCATATCCCAGCCCTCAGCACTGGTAGAAGACCCCTGCTTTTCTAGAGGCCACTTCAGGACCCAGGTTTTCAGAGGTCATGCTGGCCACCAGAGGCACCCCAACAGAGGCACTCTGCTGGGAAAAAGGTCATAGCATGTATCAGTATGAAATGCCACTTGGCCAAGATGTCCAAAGAAGAAACAGAAACCAAGGGAAAAAACACCCTTTCAACAAACACAATGTCAGAATTCCACACCTAGACATATATTTAACCAAAGCCAGATGCCCAGATACCAGCATAAGAACACAATCAACAACAGTCAGGGCAATATGTCACCACCAGAGCACAGCTATCCTACTACAAAAAAATCCTGATTCCCCAACACAGCTGAAGTACAAGAAAATGACCTTAAAAGTAATTTTATGAAGAGGACAAAGGTCTTTAAAAGGAAATGAATAAATCCTTTAAGGAATCCAGGGAAAGACTAAAATTGCAAGAAATCAATAAATCCCTTAAAGAATGCCAAGTAAAAAATAAAGAGGTGAAGGAAATGAATAAAATTGATAAAACTGTTAGAGACCTGAAGAAGGGGATAGAAACAAAAGAAAAAACAAAAAATAAGGGAATCTTGGAGATATAAAATTTAAATAATCAAACTGGAACAACAGATATGAGCATCAATAATAGAATACAAGAGATGGTTGAGACTTTCAGACACTGAAGATATGATAGAAGAAAGTGATACATTGATCAAGTAAAATGTTAAATCTCCAGTTGACCCTGGCTACCTTGGCATTCACCCTGAGTAAGCAATAACTTGCTTAATAAGGTAAATGGTTCTTGCTTATGTAACTATCCTAAAAAGCAGTTAACAATATTGCAAAGAATTTAGGAACCTGGGAGACTTAAAGATAGCCTTAAGAAATTATTGTGACACATAAAGGAAAGAATAAAGCACATAAAGGTCAGACATCTCTCTGGTTTCAGGACATTAATGGTTAGATAATGTTTTCAGTTAAACTCCAAGTTCCCTTGGAAGCGAAAGGACATGTAGAAATGTCCCCTTTACTCCTGCAGGAAGAATATCAACTTGGTATCAACAGTAAAACAATTAATTTATCGTGATCATATTGAGAATGTATAAACCATAGGATTATAACTTTGTCCACCTAAAAGAGATATAATGATTAATTAGAAGTTGACTAACACCTGAAAATAATAGTGTAAGTATGGCACCATAGACTCATCTGATTCCAACAATATAAGAGTATCACATTGTTAAGAACTAATGAAGGGCATGAATCTCTTTCATTGTATAACCCCATGTTTGCTGCCCACTAGGGCACAGGATGAATAAGATGTCCCTGGGTAGCTGTTATTTGACGGTGCTTGTTCTTTTGTAAACAGATTTCTCTTATTGGTTGATGAGTCAAGCAATGTTCGGCCAACAGAGGCAGGAAGATAGGCCGGACTAGAAGATGAAGACAATGCTGTGGAGAGAGGCAAAGGGTGCATGAAGAAATGCCATATAAACCACAAACTAGGAACAAGTTCAGGCATTCTCCGGTAAGCCAAGACCCCATGGGAATACATAGATTTTTGAAATGGCTTAATAATTATTACGGAGCTAGCCAATAAGGGGACATAGCACCAGCGAACAATTTGGTAATTAGTATAAGTTTTTGTTTGTTTATTTGATGCTACAAAGTGAGGAAGGACCTGGCAGGACAAGAAAATTCCAGCAACAATTATGGGTATATTTTACTTCTTTTATCTTTGTGGGGGGACCATCACCCACTTCCCAAAAAATCACACATGGAGATTTATTATTTCTTATACATACCCAGCCTTAGCTTAGCTTGTTTCTATTGAGCTTTTCTTAACATAAATTATAATTATGGAAGGATAACTTGCTAAGGCTTGATACAATGGGGGAGGGGCTTGGTCCTGTCTCAAATTGGTCTGCCAGAATTTTCAGATTCCCAAGAGGCCTTACCCACTCTGAGGAGCTGATGGCAGGTGAGATGCATGTTATGGAGGAGCAGGAGAAGGGAAAGGAGGGAGAACTGGGGTTAGTAAGTAAAATGAAAAATAATTTTAAAAAAATGCAAAAAAATATCCTCTCTGTCTGCCAGCTTCTGCTATCCTTTCTCCAGCCTTGATATTGACTGGTCAGCACTTTATTAGACAACCAAGTTGTCTATACAGGTAAAGTAACACAGTTTTACAGACTTAAACAAAGACCACATAAAAGAATTCAAAAATCTTTGCATCATTAAAGCAAATGTTACACAAAATGAACAAATGTAACATATCTTGAAATAATTTTTCTCAACACTAGGTATAATATTTGCCTTACAACACAAAAATTCATGGTGTGTGGTAAAGAACAATTATGTCAAGAAGCACGGAACAGGAAAAGGAACTAAAATGTATAAATGTTAAAGATTCTTGAAAACTTATTGAAGAAAAATATATTGAAAGAGACTATGCTTGAATGCATTATAACATGTATAAATAAAAAACAGCTTGATATGGGTTTGAAAGAAATATGGTAGTCAGATTCATTATCTTTTCACTGATTTCATCCCTTTGTCCTGAAGATCAGATCCACACTGGAGATGAACACTATGAGGATAATATGAAAAACCCCTGAAATTAAGAATTATAGGAATAGAAAAAGAATAAGAATCTCAGTCCAATACCCTTCATCCAGCAGCAGGTGGAAGGAGAAGCAGAAACCCACAGGCAAACATTGAACTGAACGAGAATCCAGTTGCAGGGTAAGAAGAATGAGGAGAAAGGCTCTAGACCAGGTAAGTGAAACCCACAGAAACACCTGACCTGAAAAGGGGGAGAACTAGGTCCCCAGATTGTACCTGGGAAACTAGCATGGGACATATCCAGACTCCATGAATATGGTTCTCAGTGAGGAGACCTCGGGAATCTCTCAAGCCTCATGTAGTAGATTAGTACTTATCCCTAGCATCAAAAAGGACTTGGGGAGCCTATTCCACATAGAGGGATAATCTCTGAGCCTAGACCCATGGGAGTGGTCCTAAGTCCTATTCCAAAGGATATGATAGACTCTGAGGACTCCCATATGGAAGGCCTCTTGCTCCGTGGGGAGCAAAACGTGTATGGGATAAGTAGGGTGGTAGTTGTGGTGGAGGGGAGGAGGGGTGGGAGAGGGAACTAGAATGGACATGTAAAAACCATCTTTTTATTAATTCAAATAATGGAGGAAAACAAAAAGGAATCCCCATTCAGAGGCTCAGTAAATAATTATAACAACATCCTATAAGAAATATTACCTAATCTAAATTAGAACATATCTATAGAGGTACAAGAATCTTATAGGATATCAAATAGATTGGACGAGAAAAGAAATTCCCCTTGCCACATGATGACCAAACACTAAATATACAGGACAATGAAAAACTATTAAAAGCTTCAAGGGAACCTGAATGCTCCTACAATCTCTCCTCTCTGTCTTTGACTGGACCTCCAGATAAGCATGGTGTTTATATGTGGATCTCTGCATCTGCTTCCATCAGTTACTGAATTACAGTTCTATGACTACTGTTAGAGTAGTTGACAATCTGATTATAGGGGAAAGCCAGTTCATGAACTTTCTCTACTATTACTAGGAGTCTTAGCTGAGATCATCCTTGTTGATTCCTGGTGATTTTCCTAGAACCAGGTTTCTCCTTAAACCCATAATGGTCACCTGTATCGAGATATCTCTTTCATTGCTCTTCCAGTCCATGCTTCCCCCAAGTCAACCATCACATTCCTTCATATTCACATCCCCTATACCTCCTCTCTACCATCCCTACCACCTGTTTACCCAGGAGATCTCATCCATTTCCTCTTCCCAGGGTGATCCATGTGTCCCTCTTAGGGTCTTCTTTTTTTACCTAACTTCTCTGGAGCTGGGCAAGGTGGGTCAAGAGCATAACAGGAAAACCACAAAGAAAGCTGAACTGAGCTTAAGGGAGCTTGTGGATTGTAGACCAGAAACCAGGGAAACTTCATGGGATCAAACTAGGGGCAATAGTTGTGTAGCTTGATCTGCTTCGGGGTCCCTGGAAGTAGGACTAGGACCTATGCCTGGTGAAATAGCTAGATTTCTGAAACCCATTCCATATGGTGGGATGCCTTGCTCAGTCTAGATGAACAGGGAGGAGCATTGTCCTGCTTCAACTGAATGTGTAGGCTTTGCTGACTCCTTATGGGAGAATCTACCCTTTCTGAGGAGTGGATGGAAGTTTGCTTAGGAGAGATATAGGGGTGGAAGGGGAGGAGGAAAGGAAGAGGAAACAGTGTTTGCAATGTAAAGTGAATAATATAATAAATTTCAAAACAAAAAAATCTGCAAGAGAAAAAGGACAATAACATATACAGACATAACTATTTAAATAACTTCCAACTTCTTAATGGAGTCTCTAAGGCCAAATGGGCCTGGACATAAGTGCTCCAGACTCTAGGAGACAATAGATACCAGCTAAGACTACTATACCCAGCAAAACTCTAGTTGGAGTAATTGCTTCAACTGGACAAAACAAGACATTCCACCATAAAGTCAAATTCAAAATATATTTATTTACAAATTCAAACCTATGGAAGGTTATAGAAGGAAAACTACAACCCAATGAGGTTAACTACCCCAGAGAAACCATAGTAAATAAATAATCCCACCCCAGTAAAGTGTTGCAAAAATATTTTTCAAGAAAATAGGCCTAAGAAAAAAGCTGGTATAGCCATTCTAATATAAAATAAAATAGACTTCTCCTAGAACCTAGCTGTAAGAGAGGGTGTAGTGATGCACAAAAGGATGAAGACCATAAAGGGGAGAGCTAAAGAAACAGCTGACCTGACCTGAGCTAGGGGGAGCTCACAGACTACAGACTGACAGCTGGGGAACCTGCCTAAGACATAACCTGGGTGTCAGTTGGGAGGCATGCCTTGGGTATGAGGCACTTGCAGTAGAACTAGTATTTATCCCTAGTGCACAAACAGGGGTTTTGGAACCCATTCCTTATGACTGCATACTCTCTCAGCCTAGATACAAAGGTGAGGCCTTAGGTCCTTTCACAACATCTGTGATAGTCTGTGATAATCCCCCATGGGAGCACTCACCCTCCCCTGTGGAATAAATGGGGGGTGGGATGGGGAAATGTTGAGGAGAATGTAAGGACAGGAGGGAGAATTAAGTGAGATTGATATATAAAATGAGATTGTTTTTATTTAAATAGAAAATATTAAAGGTGTCACTGAGGACTTTCTTTATTGCACAATTATTAATTGTTGCCTTATCCTGATGTATGGATTTCAAGAATGTGCATATTATCAAAATTTTACTCAAAAATGTTATCATTTCTTTATGTGGTTGATTAAAGTGTTTGGGGAAAGGAACTATTTTGAATATATCATTGTTTACACCATCAAACCGGGCATGATAAGAGTGCTTCATAGAGGTGGTGGTAGGGAGGTGGTGGGTAAAGGAGTGATCAATGTAAGACCAAATTTAATTTAAAAACTCACCTAAACATTGGTTTAGACAAGCTGAACCAACCAGCAGGTACAGTGGCTTACTCTGGGGGCAATTCTTTCCAGTTCCCCACCTCCACTAACTGGTAACAACACCTACTCAAAGACCAAGTTTAACAATTTCATAACCAACCACAATGACATTATTCCTCAAGCAACAAATCCATCCATAAAATGGCTTGTGAGCCCTCTATTGTGTCATGTTGTTCTTCTTCTTTTTTTTATGTTTGTGAATGAGAAAATGCAGTTGTGCACATGTGTGCCATAGCACAGGTGTAGAAGGTAAACGACAATTTGTGAATTAGTTTTCTCCTTCTATCATAAGGATACTGGAGATCACACTGAGGAAACCAGCTGGGTGCCAGCAGCTTTACCTGGTGAGTCACCTGCCAGTCCATGAAGGACATTTTCTTAGTGCTTTGAGAGAAAATTTATTAATATGGCCAAGTATTCAAGGCCAAGTTCCAATGTTTAAAGGATACTATACGTAGGAAAATAACCAGTAAAAATGTCCTTCTAGTGTTTTGAAGACTGTCTTCCAGGGTGACCTTTGTTAATACTCTCAGCAGCAGCATCCTGACCTGAATTTGTGCAGAGAAGAGGACAGATGAGGGAGGGACGATTTGGTAGGACCACCACACCCAGAAGACAGTTCACAACTGTACAAAAGTATCCATATGTGCATTTACCAGTTAAGACAAAAACCCTTTTTTGTTTTTGTTGAATACAAAGTTCATCTCACAACATCTGAACTTTATAAATGTCCTAAAGGAGAGCATGTGGTGAAAGTATAAAAGTTTCCTCTTGACCATAGAATTTTTGAGCCATGTCAAGACAATGTGAATTAATTCAGGTTGCTAGGCTGACTTTGGACAGGTAGAGGGAGGCTCACACGGGGAGATCTGCATTGCTGTGTTGAGATTGACATCCTGAGGACCCCTACTGCTAGTTTGATTTGCAGATCCTCCATAGGAACACATTTATTGAGCAGGAACAAGACTTCACCTTGATATTTTTTAAGTTGATCTGATGATCCACTTAGGTGTATTGAAGTTAAGTGTGAACTTTGTTTTGTGTATCCTTGTTAGCTGAGCATTGAGGTAAAGAATGAATTTTAATTGCCACTAACTCTGTGCTTCTGTTGTCCTTTTTGTCTCCTGTGAAATATTGGTTGTCAAGTAAGACAGGATTAAAATTTTGTCTGTCAAATTGAGAGGGCATGGTGAATATTTGGTTATCAAAATACTTATGTGGTACTCAGTTTTTTGTTTGGTTTATTTCTTCTTTTATTTACTTCATTTTTTTGTGACAGGGTTTCTACATGGCATTGGAGGCTGTCCTGGAACTAGCTCTTGTAGACCAGGCTGTTCTCGAATTCACAGAGATCAGCCTGCTTGTGAATCTCAAATGCTGGAAATAAAGGCATGGACCCTGCTGTGGTATGGATTTTTAGTTAGTGAATGTGCACACTGTGGGTGAAACCATGGTACATACTGTATAATCTCAATCATGCACAGGTATGTACACTTGTAGCATCTAGAAGAACATGTCATGCTGTGTTCTTTTGACTGGATAACTTTGTCCTTGGCTTCTTGGGTTTTCCTTCTCCTTGTTTCCAAGCTTCCCTGGCTGTGTTAATTGAAAGCTGATAATTGTTTGATCTACGTCTAAAATTCATATATGAGTCAATATATACCATATTTGTCTTTTTATGACTGGGTTACCTCATTCAAGACAGTTTCTTCTAGTTCATCCATCTTCCTGCAAATTTCAAGATTCCACTGTTTTTTGACACTGAAAAAATCACACTGAAAAAATAGTACTCTTTTGTGTAAATGTACCGTATTTTCTTTATTGATCTTCTACTTGAGGGCCAGTTAATTTGCTTTATGGGAAAACTGTAGAAAGCATATCTCACTCTGGGACATAAAAATATTTTGTAGGCTCCATTACAAAGACACACATAAGGTGTGGTCGTACAATGTCTTGAGACATTTGAAATTACTCTAAAGGTATGACATAAATCCACCATTAATACAAGGAACAAAATGAATGTGAGATTTATGGAGCGGAGAAAGTCTTATAAACATAAAATATGTGCTGGAAGAAATACAAACAATTCAAATAACATAAAATAGCAGACCTGAGCTAGACACAGAGAGCCAGGTGAGGGTAGGCAAGCCCCAAGGAACTTTTGGGGAGCCCTGGTCTCTTGAAGGTGTGAAGACCCTCTCCAGCAAGCCAGAGGATGGACCAGCTAATCAGCGCCTGGCTTTACTGAGGGCAAAGAGCCCAGGACCCTGGATCCAGGAAGACCACCCTCCTGGATCTTCTGAGGCTTGTCTCATCTATGACTGCTCTCCATCTTCTTCTGCACTGCCACCCCACAAGAAGAAGAGGAAAAGCAGCCGGAATGCTGAGGCCCAGAGCCATGGAGCAAAGGTGCCTCGAGACAAGTCTCCAAGCTTCAAGGATCAGAATCTCCAACTGACTGCCAGACCCTTTCCAGTGACCACCGCCAATCTCCAAACATGCTTTCTCCAGGATGGACTTGAGCACTCTTCCTTGTACACTGACCAAGAAGCTGCACCCTGGGCGTGCAGGAAAAACTTTAAAACGCCAGTGTATTCGGGTGGCAGACCTGCCAGAGCTCTCGCAAAGAATTCGAACCAAGGACGTCTTGCTAAGCAGCACTCTAGGTGGGAAACTCACTGCCAACCTGCTCTGGAGGAAGGCGCTCACTTGAGTCAGCCCCAGGAGGACTCCCCCCGGACTCACATCAACACTGCTAAGCGAACTGACAGCCAGACTGAGAGCCAGACACACCTCAAGATGCAGGATTCCTTGGAGCTGAGGCTGCAAGCCCTGTGTGCCCGCATCCAGAGCACACAAACCAAGGAGCCTCAAGGCCGCCAAACCAAGAAGATCGACTTCCAAGGCCAGGCCACAAGGCCAGGGGAGCATGCAGACTCTCGACCCAGAACGGAGGCTTCCACAGACAATGTGCAGAGCCTCCCAGAAGCCTCTGGCCCCGGCCTGCTACACAGGGCTCCCCGCCCGAGCTCGGGCAGCAGCAGCAAATGCAGCAACAAGACCAGGTCTAAGAAACCCGCCCCGCTCATGGCCAAGGCCCTTAAGGATTACAAGAATTCGTCGCCTAGGAAGTGAACCTAGCCGACCCACTGAACCACGGACTGAGCAAGGGAGGAACCATGCTCTCTGCCCATCTCAGTCCTCGGATTGCTGGCAACTTTGAGAATGCCTGACTGAAAGCCTGCAAGCGACAAACAACAGGCAATGCAGGCCTTTCTTTGATCACCAAGAGAGCTTTAACACTTAGACCCTGCATTTTATGGACAAAGGAATTCCTATTCGTCTCTTTGGAGACTTGGACATATACACATACATTTAGGAGCCTGCAAATATTTAGAAAGTGACTCTAGGGAGGCATAGATGCATTCGTTTAAGGAGATTTGCTAGTGGAGGTTCCTTAGAGATAGTAGATCCATAATTGTACAAATACAACAGCAGATTGAAATACAGATAAATAGGTAAATCAATTTTAAATACATTAATGCACAGATGAAAGAAAACTATTTGAACATCAAGGACATTAAGTGTAATACATATGCTTCTAAGTGTGTGTGTGTTTGTTTGTGTGTGTGTGTGTGTGTGTGTGTGTGTGTGTGTGTGTGTGTATGTGTGTGTGTCTTTGTAAATAAAATGAAAATCAAAGGAAGGGTGTAAATAGATCCAAGAAATCCCCGACTTTCTACTTAATTGTAGAAACTAAAGGGGAAATTTGGAAACCACATTTAAATATCACAACTTTTGTAGCAGTGGATTTAAGGGCTGAGTGTGCAAGCAAACAAAAGCTGTAAAGAAAACAAGAGCTGTGGGTACAGGTGGACATATATTAAATTGGATGTACTGGAAGCAATTGAGAGTGGGTAAGATGTATGCAAGCACAGGAAGAAAGGGATTATGGGTGTGATTATGGGTGTGTGTGTATGTGAGGGTGTGTGCATGTGAGGGAGTGTGTGTGTGTGTGTGTGTGTGTGTGTGTGTGTGTGTACGACTGAGGCAATTAGAAAGAATGATAAGCATGTCTGCATTGGCACACACTTTAAACCCAGCCCTTGTGAGGTAAAGGGAACAATTCGACTGTGTTCCTGGCCACCCTGGGCTCCAGAGCCCGTTACAGGCCAGGCTCAGAAGCTACCAAGAGATATCCTGTCTCTAACAAACAAATAAATGAATCAGAAGAAATAAAAGAGAGTAAAAAAGTGCATGATCTCCAGGACATCCACCTAATTAGGGAAAGATTATACATATTGTAGAACCCTTTGGCTCCTTTGGTTCAAATGCCCCAGAATCCTGGCGATTGAGGGTCAAAGGTTTTCTAGAAACAGAAACCAGCAGAGAAGAGCAGAGGTGTGCACATAGGCTCATAAAAAAATTTTGAGATGGCACAAATGAAATGTATTTTTGTGCGATACACCAAAACCGGGAATGAAAAGGGCAATCTTGTTGGTGTTTGTGTGGGGGTGTGGTTGTGTTTGTGTGAGTGTTTGTGTGTTTGTTTGTGATTGTGTGTATACACTTGCTCACAGAGAGAGGGAGACAGAGAGAGAGAAAGAGAGAGAGAGAAAGAGAGAGAGAGAGAGAGACAGGGAGAGCAGGAGGGAGGGAGGGAGAGAGAATAAGAAGGAGGGATGAAGGGAGCAAGAGACAGGGGGGAATTAAAAACAAATTGGATTTAACTGGAGGAAAATCTAGGAAGTAAAGAATGAAGGAGCCAACAACAACAACAACAATAAAAAAAAAACAACAAATACAAACTATGGTCGGACTATTTGTATAATCTTCTGCATGAGAAAACACCTAGGGATTACTGGTTTGTTAATGCAGAAGGGAGGATCTGCCCACCAGGTTATGAGGCAGGGGTGCTATGACCTGCATGCAAATCAAGGAGTAGCTCTTGACTTAATGATGGTCATTTCAGTAGCCTTGCTCACCCTATATTAACTGTACCAAAAGAGGAAGGAGAAGGGTTTCCATCCCTTTGTTCTTCACACTTTGTGTAGAGGTACAATTCATAGCATGCACCCATAGAATGGACTAGTCCATTGGTAAGCTCCCTCTTCCCAGAGGAGAAAGACGGAATAAGAGGGGCTCACAGGTGTTAGGGGGCACATGTCTAGGAGGCAGTGGTCTGGCAGCCAATCCGGGTCTTTGGGAGGCAGTAAGTCCATGACCCGGGGAGGGGTGTTGGAGGAAGATGGGCATGGCTGAAAATCGTGTAGATCCGGCAGGGCGGGCCCAGGAAAAGCAACCCCGGAGATTGATTGGGCAGACGGGAGCAGGTGGGGCACTGCCACCACCTTAAATGCAAGATGAACCAGCAGGGCAGCACTGAGGCACAGAGAGCCAGCTGACAAGCAAGCCAGCACAGAAGCTCTGTCTTCTGCACCCCGAGAGCCAGCCCCGTTTCCCAGGCAGTGGTCTATCCCAGTGAAGCCTGCTGCACTTTGGGTCATCGCCAATGGAGATGGAGCCCACCAGACGCCTAGAAGCCCTGCTCAAGCTGCGCGAGCGCCTGTGCAGGGAGACAGAACCCAGGTAGCTTTACAAAACCCTGAAGAAACACTGTTCCCAGCCCATGCTGGGCGACATCCTGGAGGAGATTGGCTTCAGGCAGAAAATCAAGTTCTTGAAGAAGCAGCAGATCCTGGTCCCGTTTGCCAAGGAGTTAGCAGCCAGGTGGTCAGAGCGGTCCCAGTTTGGGTCCCAGCCCGATCCCGGGCCCCCACAGGACTTTGCCTTCCATAGGAGCCCAGAGGCAGAGATTCGCAGCAACTCTCCAGAAGACGAGCTGCAGAATCCTGCTTTCCTGCGACCCAGAGAGAATGGGAGCCAGGTGTTGGAAGTCAGTAGTAGCAGCCCACAGCACAGCACAACTGAGAGCATGGACCCAAGCTCCAAGCAAATTGCAACTCGAAGCCCAAACGTGGAGTCAGCAGGAAGAAGGACACAGACACACCGGGACAATCAGCTAGACACAGAGAGCCAGGTGAGGGTAGGCAAGCCCCAAGGAACTTTTGGGGAGCCCTGGTCTCTTGAAGGTATGAAGACCCTCTCCAGCAAGCCAGAGGATGGACCAGCTAATCAGCGCCTGGCTTTACTGAGGGCAAAGAGCCCAGTACCCTGGATCCAGGAAGACCACCCTCCTGGATCTTCTGAGGCTTGTCTCATCTATGACTGCTCTCCATCTTCTTCTGCACTGCCACCCCACAAGAAGAAGAGGAAAAGCAGCCGGAATGCTGAGGCCCAGAGCCATGGAGCAAAGGTGCCTCGAGACAAGTCTCCAAGCTTCAAGGATCAGAATCTCCAACTGACTGCCAGACCCTTTCCAGTGACCACCGCCAATCTCCAAACATGCTTTCTCCAGGATGGACTTGAGCACTCTTCCTTGTACACTGACCAAGAAGCTGCACCCTGGGCGTGCAGGAAAAACTTTAAAACGCCAGTGTATTCGGGTGGCAGACCTGCCAGAGCTCTCGCAAAGAATTCGAACCAAGGACGTCTTGCTAAGCAGCACTCTAGGTGGGAAACTCACTGCCAACCTGCTCTGGAGGAAGGCGCTCACTTGAGTCAGCCCCAGGAGGACTCCCCCCGGACTCACATCAACACTGCTAAGCGAACTGACAGCCAGACTGAGAGCCAGACACACCTCAAGATGCAGGATTCCTTGGAGCTGAGGCTGCAAGCCCTGTGTGCCCGCATCCAGAGCACACAAACCAAGGAGCCTCAAGGCCGCCAAACCAAGAAGATCGACTTCCAAGGCCAGGCCACAAGGCCAGGGGAGCATGCAGACTCTCGACCCAGAACGGAGGCTTCCACAGACAATGTGCAGAGCCTCCCAGAAGCCTCTGGCCCCGGCCTGCTACACAGGGCTCCCCGCCCGAGCTCGGGCAGCAGCAGCAAATGCAGCAACAAGACCAGGTCTAAGAAACCCGCCCCGCTCATGGCCAAGGCCCTTAAGGATTACAAGAATTCGTCGCCTAGGAAGTGAACCTAGCCGACCCACTGAACCACGGACTGAGCAAGGGAGGAACCATGCTCTCTGCCCATCTCAGTCCTCGGATTGCTGGCAACTTTGAGAATGCCTGACTGAAAGCCTGCAAGCGACAAACAACAGGCAATGCAGGCCTTTCTTTGATCACCAAGAGAGCTTTAACACTTAGACCCTGCATTTTATGGACAAAGGAATTCCTATTCGTCTCTTTGGAGACTTGGACATATACACATACATTTAGGAGCCTGCAAATATTTAGAAAGTGACTCTAGGGAGGCATAGATGCATTCGTTTAAGGAGATTTGCTAGTGGAGGTTCCTTAGAGATAGTAGATCCATAATTGTACAAATACAACAGCAGATTGAAATACAGATAAATAGGTAAATCAATTTTTAAATACATTAATGCACAGATGTATAGTAAGAAATTACCAGTACGGAGTCAGGTAGAAATATAAGGGTATTTAATAGGGAAAAGCCTTACTTACAGAGCGAACCAGCCAGCCGGTGGTAGTCTGTACAGCAAGCAGCAAAGAGAAACCGAAACCGAAAACGCAGTCCCCCTACTCACTCTGACCACGCCCTCAGGTTCTCTTGTCGCCAGCCCCTAAGAAGGCGTGGCTAAAGCTTCCTCTACAATTCCCCTTTTAGTCTAAAAGAGGATTAAAACTTAAGAAGATAACTATCTATTTTAACTAAACCCTAAAGTCATAAACAATAGGAAGCTTTTTATAACTAGGTATTTACACTATCCTAACTGACAACAATGGGGAAAGTGGGCGTAGCATTTTCCAAGTTACTTCCTGCTGAATTGGGTCGATGATAGTCATGTGGGGTCCTGTAGAAAGAAAATGTTAGTATCCAGTCCATGTTAGATGGGATTCACTTGATTCAAGATCTCGCTTGAAATCCTCAACTTGATTGAAGTCAGTACCCGAACCTCTGGCCAGAGTGTCAGTTGAAATGGAGCAAGTTGGATCCAGTGCAGTCGATGAGATGTGGCCCATTTTCCTACTAGGGTGTCCAGGGATTGCTGTCAGGCAGGTCTTCATTGGCTGTGTGGGACTCAAACATAAACAGTTAGCAGAGAAATGTTTTCTTGTGTATGTACACATGCTGGGGAATGCAACCATGAGAGCATAACAATTATGAAAGGGTGTACACCTTAAGAGAAAGATCCAAGAAAAGACAAAGACAGTCCCCAAATTCTTCTTTTATTCTGTATTACATCAATTGGCTTCTTGATACAACACAGAAACACTAAAGCTTAGTTAAATAATGTGCTTGGAATTTAGAGGAGGAAAGCCAAATCCACCTCTAAGTCCAGCATTGGTTTAATTGAATAGGGACTAGGAAAAAAACAGAAATAGAGTTTTTTGAGAGACAGCTGTAAAGTTTACCCTATGGCACATTCCTTCTATTTGATGGTTATAGCTACCTTTTCTTCTTAAGTATCTACCCATGCAGTGTCCTTTGCCTTCTGAAGATGAGTTTTCCTGTGAAGATAAAAGCAAAACACTTCCCTTTCCTTTGGGAGGCTTCTATTTAGTTTATAAGATATACCTTAGTAGAATACCTGTCATTTGTCCTTGTCGAGAGGTTTTTCCTTTTCCAGTCGAATCTTGATCAACTTTGATGGTATCCAAAGTTTTTCTTCTCCTGTAGAAACCAATGCAAAACCCCTACCCCAACGTAATACATGTCCTGGTTTCCATGCAGAGGTTAGTACATCTTTGAAGTATACTGGCTGATTGAGTTCAGCAGTTTTTTCCGTAGTCCAGTGTCTTTCTGCAGCTGTTTGTCCTTTTTCATTGGCATTAAGAAAGTTTAGTGTTAATAAAGCATTATGCAACCTATGTTTGGGGGGTTTAGTCTTCCAAGCTTGTTTGTTGAGCATCTCCTTAAGTGTTCTATTAGATCTCTCAACCACTGCTTGTCCTGTAGGATTGTGTGGTATACCAGTAACATGCTTTATGTTATAATATTTGAAAAATTGTTCCAATTTCGTAGAGACATATGCTGGAGCATTGTCAGTTTTTATTTGTGCAGGTATACCCATAACTGCCATCACCTCTAGCAGGTGTATAATAACAGAATCAGCTTTTTCAGAGTTAAGAGCAGTAGCCCATTGGAACCCTGAGAATGTGTCTATGGTATGATGCACATATTTCAAATTTCCAAACTCTGCAAAGTGAAAGACATCCATCTGCCAAACCTCATTTCTCCGAATGCCCTTAGGATTACAACCTGCTGGCAATGGAGTTTGATTATAAAAGGAACAAGTAGGACAGTTTTTCACTATCTCCTTGGCTTGTTGCCAAGTGATAGAGAAGTCCTTTTTCAAACCTTTGCTATTTACATGATGTTTCTTATGAAATTCTGAGGCTTCTAGCACACTTCCAATTAATAAACGATCAATCTCATCATTGCCTTGTGCTAGTGGGCCAGGCAGACCCGTATGGGATCTGATATGTGTAATATACATAGGATTACTTCTGTTTCTGATAGTTTCCTGTAATTGTAAAAACAGAGAAGTTAATTCTGTATTATCAGGAACAAATTCTGCAGTCTCAATATGTAACACGACTCTCTCTGCATACTGAGAATCAGTAACTATATTAAGAGGTTCTGTAAAATCCTTAAGTACCATGAGAATTGCATATAATTCTGCCTTCTGTACAGATGTATATGGACTTTGAACTACTTTACTTACCTCACCTGCTTTATAACCTGCCTTACCTGATTTGTTGGCATCAGTGTAGAAGGTAAGAACTCCAGAAATGGGAGTTTGTCTTACAATACGTGGAAGAATCCAGACTGTCTTTTTTATGAATTTAATTCTGTCAGTTTTGGGATAGTTGTTGCTAATTGTTCCCAAAAAGTCAGTAAGAGCTATTTGCCAATATTCATTATCTTTCCATAAGGAAGAAATTTCTTCATTAGTTAAAGGTACTATAATTTCTGCTGGATCTTTTCCAGTCAGCTGGCGAAGTCTTAATTTACCCTTTAAAATCAAATCAGAAATCTTTTCTATATATGTCTTTAACTTTTTATTCTGTTTATGTGGCAGAAATATCCATTCCAATATAGTGTCTTCCCTCTGCATCAGAATTCCAGAAGGGTATTCTCTGGATGGCAAGATAACCAGAATACAGTCTAAATTAAGGTTTATCCGATCTACATGTGCATTCAATATTCTGTTTTCTACCCATTGTAACTCTTTTTCTGCCTCATCAGATAATATTCTAGGACTGTTTAGGTCCTTATCACCTTTAAGGGCCATTTTTAAATGCTTTAAGTCATGTCCTTCTACACCAATAATTGTCTGTAATTGAGAAATTTCCCCTAATAATTTCTGAAGAGAATTAAGAGTTTGATACCGATCTCTCCTAATTTGTACCTTTTGAGGTCTGATTCTCTGTAAGTCTATCTTGTAACCTAAATAGTTAATAGAATTTCCTCTTTGTATCTTTTCTGGTGCAATCTGTAATCCCCAACGAGGCAGAACTTCCTTCACCATTTCAAACATACGTTCCAAAGTTTCCTTATTAGAATCTGATAAAAGAATATCATCCATGTAATGATAAACAAGAGATTGTGAAAATTTCTTCCGAATTATTCCCAAAGGTTGCTGTACAAAGTGTTGACACAAAGTAGGGCTATTTAGCATTCCTTGTGGCAGAACCCTCCATTGATATCTCCTAACTGGCCGTGAATTATTAAGAGTTGGTACAGTAAATGCAAATTTTTCTCTATCATTTTCCTGTAACGGTATTGTGAAAAAACAGTCTTTTAGATCAATGACTATGATAGGCCATCCTTTAGGTATTAAGGAAGGTAATGGCATTCCAGGTTGCAGAGAGCCCATTGGTTGAATTACCTTATTTATAGCTCTCAGGTCTGTCAGCATTCTCCACTTACCTGACTTCTTTTTGATGACAAATACAGGAGAATTCCAAGGACTGGTAGATTCCTCTATGTGTCCAGCATCTAGCTGTTCCTGTACTAACTTTTCTAAAGCCTCTAGCTTCTCAGAGGTCATAGGCCATTGTCCTACCCAAACTGGTTCATCTGTAAGCCACTTCAATGGCAGGGCCTTTGGCTCCTCTGAAGGTCCATCATTTGTACCTAGTTTCTGTACAGCGTGGATGGTTGGTAACCGTTTTCCATAGCGTCTCACCAGATCTTTTTCATAATTTGTATCTGACACTGGAGGAATATTAATCTGAGTATTCCATTGCTGTAAGAGATCACGACCCCAGAGATTTATAGCTATATCTGCCACGTATGGTTTCAGTATCCCTTTCTGTCCTTCCGGTCCAATGCAGACCACTGAGTTAACACTCTGTCGAACTCTAGATAGAGTTCCAATTCCTAAAAATTGTACATTTGCCTCTCTAAGAGGCCATTTCTGAGGCCAAGACTTTTGAGTAATAATAGTTACATCCGCCCCAGTGTCCACTAAGCCAGAAATAACTTTATTATTAATTTTAACTTTTAACTGAGGCCTTTTATCATTAATAGAAGCTTGCCAAAATATGCGTTTCTCATTTTGTCCATTCACACTTGATTCTTCATCACTATTCAAACTACCATCTAGAGCAATATCTTTTTTCACAATATGCAAAGAACTGTCTATTGTTCCTGTGAGAGATTGTCTTCCACTGCTATTGGAAATGACCTGACCTTTCTCGATGTGGGGTCCTTCTTGAGTCCCCCCCTCGGGGTTTCCAGACCTTAAGGGGTTTCCTTGTATGTCCCTGGTCGATCTACATTCATTGGTCCAGTGTCTGCCCTTACCACATCTTCTACACAATCCAGAAGGCAGTGGCCTTCCATATGAGGCATTGTTAGAATTCATTTGTCTACAATTTCTCTTAGTATGTCCCATTTTACCACAGTTGAAACATCTAGGTTCCTGGAGCCTTCGTGGTCTCCAGGGGAAGGCTCTTCCTACCCAAGGTTCTGGTTCATAGTAGTAGTAACCTCTAGCCTCTTGGTATCTATGTTGACCTCTGTAAGGTGCTTCTCCTTGCCAAGCCCTTACATCCTCACCTCTAGACCTTTTAATTTCCTGTTGCCGTTTTAAACCTTTGGAGATGGCTTCTCCTACCCAAGCTCCAGTATCTTGCACATTATAGTCAATGTTGGCTGCATACAAAACCCATTCTTCTAACGGAGCTGATCTGATCTTTAAAGGCAAAAGTATTCTTTTGCATATAGGGTTTGCATTTTCATAAGCTATTGTATATATAATTGATTGTCTTGTTTCTGGATCTGTTACCTGTAATTCTACTGCCCTAGTTAACCTTTGTAAGAAGTCCTGGAACTGTTCTGTAGGTCCCTGTTCTATTCTGGTATAAGCTTCTAGACGTTCTCCTGGCTCACGAACCTTATCCCAGGCATTTAATGCTGCTTTCCTGCAAAGAGACAGTATATCGTCATCATATTCAGCCTGAACCTGTGGGTCAGCATAAATACCCTGACCAAGAAGCTTATCTAGAGGCGCTTCAAAACCTTCCTTTATGCCCTGACGTTCAAGGAGCTTTGCCTCTTCCCTTACCAATGCCTTCCACTGGATTTGGCATGAATTCTCAAGTACAGCTGCTACCAATCGTTCCCAATCTGTGGGTGTCACCCTGTTAAAGGTTGCCCATGAATGTAATAGCTGTTTTACGTATGGGCTATGGAGACCATATGAGACAATTGATTCTTTAATATTCTTAAGATCCTTCGGCTGTATAGGTTGCCATTCATAAACCATTTGTCCATGAGGGTGTTTCTTAGAAGCTGGCTTTTCTACCATGGTAGCTGGGTACACTAATGGTGTACGAGTAACAACCTTAGAAGAATAGTCACGATACCTGGGTGGAGTAGGTGCCTGGGATTGGAGTGATTCTGCTTCTGAGGCATCCCACTGATCTTTAAGCCTAGCAATGATATCCTTTTGAAAAGTTTCAATCTCCTTAATCATAAAAGATTCTAAGCACGTTAGTGAATCTATAAATTGCTCTAACTGCTCATCTACACGTTTTTCTAGGTCTTTCATACGATCATCCTTAGACAGCATCTGGATGGCATGGAAACTGCCTTCTAGGTATTGGAGTCTAGATTCCAGGTCATGATTTGCTGATTTTGAGTCCTCAGCAATCGACCGTATGGACCTATGTAATCTGTCAGCCCTGTACTGTAAATTATCTTCCAAACATTCAAATCTAGACTCAAACTTCTGATCTGCTACCTTGGATGCTTCAATGACTGATTGAATGGCATTGTCCAATTCTTCAACCCTATGCTGGGTATTTTGCACCGTTGCATCTAGTTGATGAGTAACATTGCCTATCTGAGTTTCTAGCTGGCTACAGATATTCTTTAGCTGGTCATGGTCTTCTGACAGCCTAGCCTCTAAGGCCTCAGACATGGAGGATCTCTCTGTGTTTATCTTATCATAAATACGCTGTATCTCATCAGACAGCTCTGTCTTTAGTGTATTGGACACAGAGCCAAGCTTATCATCCAATTTCTGTTCCACTTGCTGCACAATTGTGGTCTGACCTAATCTGTTTTCCAAAACCTCATTGCGTAAAGCTGTTATTTCCTGCAAGCAGGTGGTGAGGTTATTTCTGTCCCTGTTCCTGAGTCCTCTGGCTAGTAATACTATTTGTACCAGCAAGCTGACTGCCATGACAGCATATAGGCCAATAATTGGCAAATTAGCATCCTCCTCAAACAGTGAATTCACGTAATAAGCAAAAACATTACCAATTTCAGCAAATGATAAATATTCTGCCATGATTTTACCTGATTTACTCCAGATGCAGTAAATATATTTGATCAGCAGGTAGCACAGGCGTTCAGTTATTCCGAGGCGTTTGGCAGCAGTCGGTCAGCGGTGGAGAGAGGTCACAAAAGCGGCTGCGCTTATCTTAGAGAGTATACGGCCTTGCGGCTACAACCACTGAAACAGATTCGGGCTTTCCCGCAGGCCAGGGGAAGCCACAGCTGAAAGCGGAGGCCTACCTGGACTCTAGGCAGCTAGAAACTGTCTCTGAGCTGGGTGGATGGTTCTGAGTAGCTCAGCAGCAGTGGGTCGGCTCTCTAGCCGGGAACGCCTGTGGAGAGTGGGTGCTTTCCAGGCCTAGGCGGCGGGCCTGATGGAACACACAGCCTGTCCCAAATGGGGTGTGGGTTTCCAATATCCCGCTTCTGACACCAGATATAGTAAGAAATTACCAGTACGGAGTCAGGTAGAAATATAAGGTATTTAATAGGGAAAAGCCTTACTTACAGAGCGAACCAGCCAGCCAGTGGTAGTCTGTACAGCAAGCAGCAAAGAGAAACCGAAACCGAAAACGCAGTCCCCATACTCACTCTGACCACGCCCTCACAAGCCCTCAGGTACTCTTGTAGCCAGCCCCTAAGAAGGCGTGGCTACAGCTTCCCCTACACAGATGAAACAAAACTATTTGAACATCAAGGACATTAATTGTAATACATATGCTTCTAAGTGTGTGTGTGTTTGTTTGTGAGTGTGTGTGTGTGTGTGTGTGTGTGTGTGTGTGTGTGTGTGTGTCTTTGTAAATAAAATGAAAATCAAAGGAAGGGTGTAAAGTAGATCCAAGAAATCCCTGACTTTCTACTTAATTGTAGAAACTAAAGGGGAAATTTGGAAACCACATTTAAATATCACACCTTTTGTAGCAGTGGATTTAAGGGCAGAGTGTTCAAGTAAGCAAAAGCTGTAAAGAAAACAAGAGCTGTGGGTACAGGTAGACATAGATTAAATTGGAAGCAATTGAGAATGAGTGAGATGTATGGAATCCCATGAAGAAAGTGATTATGGGTGTGTGTGTATGTGAGTGTGTGTGTGTGTGTGTGTGTGTGTGTGTGTGTGTGTGTGTGTATGTGTGTGTGTGTTTGATTGAGGCTCTTAGAAAGAATGATAAGCTCGGCTGCATTGGCACACACTTTAATCCCATCCCTTGTGAGGTAAAGGCAAGGATAGAACTGTTTTTTCCTGGCCACTCTGGTTTCAGAGCCAGTTACCGATCGGGCTCCAAAGCAACCTATAGATACCCTGTCTCTAACATACAAATAAATGAATAAGTTGAAAAAAAATTAGTAAGAAGGTGCATGGCCTCCCAACGTCCACCGAATTATGGAAAGATTTCAGGCATTGTGCAACCTGTTTGCAATTTGTTGAGAGTCCTGGTGATTCAAGGTCAAGGTTTTCCAGAAACAGAAACCAGGAGAGAAGAGCAGAAGTGTTCTCAGAAACTTATGAAGAAAGAATTTATATGGAACAAATGAAATGTTTGTGAGATGCACCAAAACCGTGCATGGAATAGCCAATCTTGTTGGTGTTGGTGTTTGTGTTTGTGTGTGGTCATGTTTGTGTGAGTGTTTTTGTGTTTGTGAGTGTGTGTATACACTCTCAGTGAGATGGAGACAGAAAGAGAGAGAGAGAGAGAGAGAGAGAGAGAGAGAGAGAGAGAGAGAGAGAATATGAAGAAGGAGGGATGTAAGAATCAAGATTCAAGGGCGATTAAGAATCAAATCGATTTAACTGGAGGAAAATCTAGAAATTATAGAATGACGGTGCCTAAAATAAAACCCAAATGCAAATTTTTGGCTGGACTTTTGGCATAATCACCTGCATGAGTGAACTCCTAGGAATTACAGGTTTGTGGAAGTAGAAGGGAGCATCTGCCCACCAGTTGATTGGGCAGGGGTGCTATGAACTGCATGCCCATCAAAGAGGAGCTCTTGACTTAATGATGATCATTTCAGAAGACATGCTCTACCTATATTAACTGCACAAAAAGTGGAAGGAGAAAGGTTTCCATTCCTTTGTACTTCATGCTTTGTGAATAGGTACAATTCATGGTATTAACCCCTAGAATGGACTAGTCCATTGGTAAGCTCCATCTTCCCAGAGGAGTAAGATGTATTAAGAGAGGCTCACATTTGTCTGGAGGCACCTGTAAGGGTGGTAGTGGTCTCTCAGGCAATCAGGGTCTTTTGGAGGCAGTTAGCCCATGAAGGGTTAAAGAGGGTGTATTTGAATGGCTGAGATTCCTTTGGGTCCAGCCATTGGTATTGCCTAGTCAACCCTGCTGCTTTTCTGATGCCCCTTGTCAGGTCCTCAATAGTGTAGATGGGTGCTGTCTGCTACCCAAACACCCTGCAAAAGCTGCATGAGCGACCGTGCCTGGAGACAGAGCCCAGGCAGCTATACAAAACCCTGAAATAACTCTTCCTAGCCGATGCTGGGCAACATCCTTAAGTATATTGTCTTCTTGGACCCATCAAGCGCTTTTGTGTGTGTCAGTATGTGTGTTTGTGTGTGTGTGTTTGTGAATAATTCTGGAGAGATATACTTCCGTTTTTATTCCTTAGTTTTGTTGGCTAGTACTGTATTTTATTTAACGAAAACAATTTAAAAGATATGAGATTCCAAACATCATGGCCTTCTCTAGTCAACACTTAAAGTTTAGTTATCATTTTAAATTTATACTACCACGTTTGCCAAATGATAAATTTCCTATATAATTTCTTCTTTTTATGATTTCATTTCCATTTTATTGCATTTTTCTTGAAAATTTCAACCTTTTTTTCTTTTTTTAATTTAAAGTAGAAGGAAGCTTCTTTTACAGGTCAGTCTCAGTTTCTTTTCTCTCCTTCCCAAGCCCCCACAAATTCCCTATCCCTACCTCTTTTTGCTTCCCAGAGATGTTGTGGGCTTACATTGTGGAGCTTCAAAGCCTGTCATATTATTTGGACAGTATCTAGGCCACCCCAAGTGTATCTAGACTGAGAGAGTATCCTTCTTTTGGGAGAGGGCTTCCAAAGTTCATTTGTGTATTATGTGTAAATACTCATCCACTACCAGTGTCCCCATTGATTGTCCAAAACTCCGAAGTGATTTCCTCCTTCACTGGCTTTAGAACAATCCTAAGCTGTTTTCCCAGCTATCAGTTTGTGGTCCATGAACTCTCCCTATTCAACTCAGCTGTTTCTGTGTGTGTCTCCAGCCTAGTCCTGACCATTTTTATCATCACTCCTCCTACTCTGCAACTGGATTCCAGAGTTAAGCTCACTGTTCAGCTGTGGGTGTCTGCCTCTGCTTCCATCATCTACTGGATGAAGGCACTAGGATTGCATATAAGGTAGTCATCAATCTCAATATTGGAGAAGGGCGTTTAAAGTAGCCTCTTGAGTATTGCTTACATCGTTAGTTTAGAGTCATCCTTGCAGATCTCTGGTCATTTTCCTAATGCCAAAATTCTCTTTAAACTTATCATGGCTCCCTCTATGATGGTACCTCTTTCTTACTCTCCTCTATGTTCCCCCTGACTAGATCTTCTTTCCTCATGTCCCCCTCCTCACTCTTCTTCTCCCCTTCTTTCCTTCTAACTTGCTTTCCCCTCCCCCATGCTCCCCATTTGCTTAGGGGACTTTGTCCCTTTCCCCTTCTCCTAGAGGATCATTTATGTCTCTCTTTGGGACCTCTTTATGACTTACCTTCTCTGGATGTGTGGATTGTTGGCAGCTACTTCTTTGCTCTACATTTAAAATCCATATATGAGTGAGTACATACTGTTTTTGTCTTTTGGGGACTGCATTACCTCATTCAGGATGGTTTCATCTAGTTTCATCCATTCATCTACGAATCACAAGATTCCATTGTGTTTTCCATTGAAAATTGCAACATTTTATGTTATTTGAATTTGTTTGTATTTCTTCCAGCACATGTTATGTTTATAAGAGTTTGTCTGCTCCATAAATCTCACATTCATTGTGTTCCTTGTATAAATGGTCGATTTATGTCAAAACTTTAGAGGAATTTCAATTGTCTCAAGACATTGTATGACCACACCTTATGTGTGTCTTTGTAATGGAGCCTACAAAATATTTTTATGTCCCAGAGTGAGATATGTTGTCTACAGCATTCCCATAAATCAAATTAACGGTCCCTCAAGTAGAAGATCAATAAAGAAAATATGGTATGTTTACACAATGGAGTACTATTCTTTCAGTGTGTTTTTTTGTGAAAAAAACAGTGGAACCTTCAAATTTGCAGGAAAATGGATGGATCTAGAGAAACCATCTTGAATGTGGTAACCCAGTCATAAAAAGACAAACATGGTATATATTGACTCATATATGAATTTTAGACATAGATCAAACAATTACCAGCTTTCAATCCACACAGCCAGAGAAGCTTGGAAACAAGGAGAAATAAAACCCAAGAAGACAAGGACAAAGTTAGCCAGTCAAAAGAACTCAGCATGATGTGTTCTTCTAGATGCTACAAGTGTACATACATGTGCATGATTGAGATTATACAGTATGTACCATGGTTTCACCCTCAGTGTGAACGTTCACTAACTAAAAATCCATACCACAGCAGGGTTCATGCCTTTATTTCCAGCATTTGAGATTCATATGCAGGCTGATCTCTGTGAATTCGAGAACAGCCTGGTCTACAAGAGCTAGTTCCAGGACAGCCTACAATGCCATGGAGAAACCCTGTCTCAAAAAATGAAGTAAATAAAAGAAGAAATACACCAAACAAAAAACTGAGTACCACATAAGTATTTTGATAACCAAATATTCACCATGCCATCTCAATTTGTCAGACAAAATTATAATCCTGTCTTACTTGACAACCAATATTTCACAGAAGACAAAAAGGACAACAGGTCACTAGACAGAATCACAGAGGAAGTGGCAATTAAAATTCATTCTTTACCTCAATGCTCAGGTAACAAGGATACACAAAACAAAGTTCACACTAAACTTCAATACACCTAAGTCGATCATCAGATCAACTTAATAAATATCAAGATGAAGTCTTGTTCCTGCTCAATAAATGTGTTCCTATGGAGGATCTGCAAAACAAACTAGCAGCAGGGGTCCTCAGGATGTCAACCTCAACACAGCAATGCAGATCTCCCCCTGTGAGCCTCCCTCTACCTGTCCAAAGTCAGCCTAGCAACCTGAATTAATTCACACTGTCTTGACATGGCTTAACAATTCTATGGTCAAGAGGAAACTTTTATACTTTGAACCACATGCTCTCCTTTAGGACATTTATAAAGTTCAGATGTTGTGAGATGAACTTTGTATTCAATAAAAACAAAAGAGTGTTTTTGTCCTAACCGGTAAATGCACATATGGATACTTTTGTACAGTTGTGAACTGTCTTCTGGATGTGGTGGTCCTACCAAATCGTCCCTCCCTCATCCGTCCTCTTCTCTGCACAAATTCAGGTCAGGATGATGCTGCTGAGAGTATTAACAAAGGTCACACTGGAAGACAGTCTTCCAAACACTAGAAGGACATTTATACTGGTTATTTTCCTACGTCTAGTATCCTTTAGACACTGGAACTTGGCTTGAATACTTGGCAATATTAATAAATTTTCTCTCAAAGCAGTAAGAAAATGTCCTTCATGGACTGGCAGGTGGCTCATCAGGTAAAGCTGCTGGCACCAAGCTGGTGCACTCAGTGTGATCTCCAGTATCCTTAAGATAGAAGGAGAAAACTGATTCACAAATTGTCGTTTACCTTCTACACCTGTGCTATGGCATGCATGTGCACAACTGCATTTTCTAATTCATAAACGTAAAAAAAAAAGAAGAACAACATGACACAGATAGAGGGCTCACAAGCCATTTTATGGATGGATTTGTTGCTTGAGGAATGATGACACTGTGGTTGGTTATGGAATTGTTAAACTTGGTCTTTGAGGAGGTGTTTTTACCAGTTAGTAGAGGTGGGGAATTGGAAAGAATTGCCCCCAGAATACTCCACTGTACCTGCTGGTTGGTTCATCTTGTCTAAACCATTGTTTAGGTGAGTTTTTAAATTAAATTTGGTCTTACATTGATCACTCCTTCACCCACCACCCCCCTACCACCACCTCAATGAAGCACTCTTAACTAGCCCAGTTTGATGATGTAAACAATGATATATTCAAAATAGTTCCTTTCCCCAAACCCCTTTAATCAACCACATAAAGAAATGATAACATTTTTGTGTAAAATTTTGATAATGTGCACATTCTTGAAATCCATACATCAGGATAAGGCAATAATTAATAATTGTGCAATAAAGAAAGTCCTCAGTGACACCTTTAATATAGACAAAATGAGATCTCATCAACAGATTTTTTAAATTTATTTTCTATTTAAATAAAAACAATCTCATTTTATGTATCAATCTCACTTAATTCTCCCTCCTGTCCTTACATTCCCCTCAACATTTCCCCATCCCACCCCCCATTTATTCCACAGGGGAGGGTGAGTGCTCCCATGGGGGATTATCACAGTCTATCACAGATTTTGTGAAAGGACCTAAGCCCTCACCTTGTATCTAGGCTGAGAGAGTATGCAGTCATAAGGAATGGGTTCCAAAACCCCTGTTTGTGCACTAGGGATAAATACTAGTTCTACTGCAAGTGCCTCATACCCAACGCATGCCTCCCAACTGACACCCAGGTTATGTCTTAGGCAGGTTCCCCAGCTGTCAGTCTGTAGTCTGTGAGCTCCCCCTAGCTCAGGTCAGGTCAGCTGTTTCTTTAGCTCTCCCCTTTATGGTCTTTATCCTTTTGTGCATCACTACACCCTCTCTTAAAACTAGGTTCTAGGAGAAGTCTATTTTGTTATATATTAGAATGGCTATACCAGCTTGTTTCTTAGGCCTATTTTCTTGAAAAATATTTTTGCAACATTTTACTGGGGTGGGATTATTTATTTACTATGCTTTCCCTGGGGTAGTTAACCTCATTGGGTTGTAGTTTTCCTTCTGAAACATTCCATAGGTTTGAATTTGTAAATAAATATATTTTGAATTTGACTTTATGGTGGAATGTCTTGTTTTGTCCAGTTGAAGCAATTACTCCAACTAGAGTTTTGCTGGGTATAGTAGTCTTAGGTGGTATCTGTTGTCTCCTAGAGTCTGAAGCACTTATGTCCAGGCCCATTTGCCCTTAGAGACTCCATTAAGAAATTGGAAGTTATTTAAATAGTTATGTCTGTATATGTTATTGTCCTTTTTCCCTTGCAGCTTTTTTAGTTTTGAAATTTATTATATTATTCACTTTACATTACCAACACTGTTTCCTCTCCCTTTCCTCCTCCCCTTCCACCCCTATATCTCTCCTAAGCAAACTTCCATCCACTCCTCAGAAAGGGTAGATTCTCCCATAAGGAGTCAGCAAAGCCTACACATTCAGTTGAAGCAGGACAAAGCTCCTCCCTGTTCATCTAGACTGAGCAAGGCATCCCACCATATGGAATGGGTTTCAGAAATCTAGCTATTTCACCAGGCATAGGTCCTAGTCCTACTTCCAGGGATCCCTAAATCAGATCAAGCTACACAACTATTGCCGCTAGTTTGATTCCATGAAGTTTCCCTGGCTTCTGGTCTACAATCCACAAGCTCCCTTGAGCTCAGTTCAGCTTTCTCTGTGTTTTTCCTGTTATGCTCTTGACCCACCTTGCCCAGCTCCAGAGAAGTTAGGTAAAAAAGAAGACCCTAAGAGGGACACATGGATCACCCTGGGAAGAGGAAATGGATGAGATCTCCTGGGTAAACAGGTGGTAGGGGATGGTAGAGAGGAGGTATAGGGGATGTGAATACGAAGGAATGTGATGGTTGACTTGGGGGAAGTGAGGAATGGAACAGCAATGAAAGAGATATATCGATACAGGTGACCATTATGGGTTTAAGGAGAAACCTGGTTCTAGGAAAATCCCCTGGAATCAACAAGGATGATCTCAGCTAATACTCCTAGCAATAGTAGAGAAAGTTCATGAACTGGTTTTCCCCTATAATCAGATTGTCAACTACTCTAACTGTAGTCATAGAAGTGTAACTCAGTAACTGATGGAAGCAGATGCAGAGATCCACATCCAAACAACATGCTGATCTGGAAGTCCAGTCAAAGACAGAGAGGAAAGATTGTAGGAGCAATCAGGTTCCCTTGAAGCTTTTAATAGTTTTTCATTATCCTGTATATTTAGTGTTTGGTCATCATGTGGCAAGGGTAATTTCTTTTCTGGTCCAATCTATTTGATATCCTATAAGATTCTTGTACCTCTATAGACATGTTCTACTTTAGATTAGGTAATATTTCTTATAGGATTTTGTTAAAATTATTTACTGATCCTCTGAATGGGGATTCCTTTTTGTTTTCCTCCATTTTTTATTTGGATTAATAACAAGATGGTTTTTCCATGTCCATTCTAGTTCCCTCTCCCACCCCTCCTCCCCCAACCCCAACTAACACCCTACTTGTACCATACACGTTTTGCTCCCCACGGAGCAAGAGGCCTTCCATATGGGAGTCCTCAGAGTCTATCATATCCTTTGGAATAGGACTTAGGACCACTCCCATGGGTCTAGGCTCAGAGATTATCCCTCTCTGTGGAATAGGCTCCCAATGTCCTTTTTGATGCTAGGGATAAGTAGTAATCTACTACAAGAGGCCTGATAGATTCCTGAGGTCTCCTCACTGACACCCATATTCATGGAGTCTGGATATGTCCCATGCTGGTTTCCCAGCTAAAATCTGGGGACCTAGTGCTCCCCCTTTTCATGTCAGGTGTTTCTGTGGGTTTCACCAGCCTGGTCTAGAGCCTTTGCTCCACACTCCTCCTTCTCTGCAACTGGATTCTTGTTCAGTTCAATGTTTGCCTGTGGGTGTCTGCTTCTCTTTCCTCCAGCTACTGGAAGAAGGGTATTGGACTGAGATTCTTATTCTTTTGCTATTCCTATAATTCTTACTTTCAGGGGTTTTTCATATTATCCTCATAGTGTTCATCTCTAGTGTGGGTCTGATCTTCAGGACAAAGGGATGAAATCAGTGAAAAGATAAAGAATCTGACTACCATATTTCTTTCAAACCCATATCAAACTGTTTTTTATTTATACATGTTATAATGCATTCAAGCATAGTCTCTTTCAATATATTTTTCTTCAATAAGTTTTCAAGAATCTTTAACATTTATACATTTTAGTTCCTTTTCCTGTTCCGTGCTTCTTGACATAATTGTTCTTTACCACACACCATGAATTTTTGTGTTGTAAGGCAAATATTATACCTAGTGTTGAGAAAAATTATTTCAAGATGTGTTACATTTGTTCATTCTGTGTAACATTTGCTTTAATGATGCAAAGATTGTTGAATTCTTTTAGGTTACCTTTTTTAAGTCTGTAAAACTGTGTTACTGTATCCGTATAGACAACTTGGTTGTCTAATAAAGTGCTGACCAGTCAATATCAAGGCTGGAGAAAGGATAGCAGAAGCTGGCAGGCAGAGAGGATATTTTTTGAATTTTTTATTTAATTATTTTTGATTTTACTTACTAACCCCAGTTCTCCCTCCTTTCCCTTCTCCTGCTCCTCCACAAAATGCATCTCACCTCCCATCAGCTCCTCAGAGTGGGTAAGGCTTGTTGGGAATCTGAAAATTCTGACAGACCAATTTGAGACAAGACCAAGCCCCTCCCCCATTGTATCAAGCCTTAGCAAGTTATCCTGCCATAATTATAATTTATGTTAAGAAAAGCTCAATAGAAACTAGCTAAGCTAAGGTTGGGTATTTATAAGAAATAATAAATCTCCATGTGTGATTTTTGGGAAGTGGGTGATGGTCCCCCAACAAAGATAAAAGAAGTAAAAAATACCCATAATTGTTGCTGGAATTTTCTTCTCCTGCCAGGTCCTACCTCACTTTGTAGCACCAAATAAACACACAAAAATTTATTCTAATTACAAAATTGTTTGCTTCTGCTATGTCCCCTTATTAGCTAGCTCCATAACAATTACTAAGTCATTTCTATAAATCTATGTATAACCATGGGGTCTTGACTTACCCGAGAATGCCTGAACTTTTTGGTGGTCTACATGGCATTTCTTCATGCACCCTTTGCCTCTCTACCCAGCATTGTCTTCATCTTCTAGTCCAGCCTATCTTCCTGCCTCTGTTGGCCAAACATTGTTTGACTTATCAAACAATAAGAGAAATCTGTTTACAAAAGGACAACCACCATCAAATAACAGCTACCCAGGGACATCTTATTCATCCTGTGCCCTAGTGGGCAGCAAACATGTGGTTATACAATGAAAGACATTCGAGCCCTTCATTAGTTCTTAAATATGTGATACTCTTATATTGTTGGAATCAGATGAGTCTATGGTGCCATACTTGCAATATTACTACATTTTTGTAGTCTTCTGGCACTTAAAATATAGGAAAAGATGCTATCTTCTTATGTATCTCTTGACAAAAACAATCTATTGACATGAACTCTGTACTATTTTGGAAAATATCACAGTATTTATTGAGTAATATTTAATTCATTTTTTTTCACACAAGTAACTTAACTGTCCTTTGAAATGCTTTGGGAAAATCATGATACTTTTTTTCAAATTAGTGGCCTTGCTTCACAATCAACTGAATTGCTTAACAAAGCAGAATCAACAACTGCTACAGACACAAGATGACTCAAAGCAAGCAAAGGGAACACACTGAAGCCCAAGGACAAAGTCTGAGGTATGTGTCTTCAGAAATTCTTGGGGAGTCCATATGGTATTTTAGCAAGGTACATGTCAAATAGTGTGAAATCCAAGAAGGGCAGTGCATTCAAGGCTTCATATTGTTATTATACTTCATATTGTCGTTATATTTACCAAAAACCTATTGACCCTCATTTGGAATTAATATAGTTGCTAATATGACCAGAGACAAAATTAGGCAGCATTAAAATAATGGAGACTGTCAGGCAGTGCATGAATGATTAGACCCAAAGTGTTGTGCAGGCATAATTAAGAAATGACTTTCAATGTGGTTGGCACAGAACAGTCTTATTGTGCACCAGTTATTCCTGAAAGTTCCTGTATATATGAATTTGAAGTAGGGCTACCATAGTTAGTAAATAAAATATTGACACTCATTTAAATTTAATTTCAGATATAATGCATAGTTTCAACATATGTGCCAAATGTTACCCATATTTACACAAAACTTCACCATCTTCAATCATTATTTAAAATTCATCTTTTCTTTTCACATCAACTTTAATTAGAAGTGAATACTGACTGAAGGACATTTTAAAGCTTGATTGAATAACTCAATTTTAGGACTCATGAAAACAACATCTTAAAGGCTCCTGAGACTTATGAGTAGGAGCTAGCGATGGCGTTGTGAACCTTGAGGATCTGAATTCTGATTCCTAGAACCCATGTAAACGACACGCATAGTGATCTAAGTCTGTATGTCCTAGGTTTGGAGAGGGGAAGGCGGTACCATCTGGGATTCCTGGTCAGCTAGTCAAACCTAATCAGTGAGCTGTGTCTTCAGTCACTATGATGGGTAGCCTTGGTTGTCAACTTGACTATTTTTGAAATGAACTAAAACTATTTGACTGCATATATCTTTGAGGGATTTTTCTTTTCAATTTATTTATTCATTTATATTTTTAAAATAATATTATATTTCATACCAACCTCAGTAACTTTTCCTTTGCATCATCCACACCCAACATTTCCCCTCCCGACCCCACCCCATGCCACCCTTCATCTACTTCTCAGAATTGGCAAGGCTTCACATAGGGAGTCATCAAATTCTGTCATATCATTTGGGGCATGATCAAGGCTCCCCCCCTGTATCTTGGCTGAACTAGTTATCCCTCCATAGGGAATTGGCTCAAAAAAGCCCATTCATGGACAGTGGTTAGACCCCAAAACTTCCAATTTCCCCCACTGTCATCTACATTCAGGGGACATACTTCTGTATTATGCAGGTTCTCAAGTTGTCAGTCTGGACCATGTGAGCTTCCACTTGCTCAGATCAGCTGTTTCTCATTCATGGTCTTGACCCATTTGCTCCTCTATCCTCCCTCTTTAAAACTGGACTCCAGGGGTTCAGCCTCGTGCTTTGCTGTGAATCTCTGCTTCTGCTTTCATCGGTTACTGGATGAAGGCTCTATGATGAAAACTAATGTAGTCATCAATCTGATTATAGGAGTAAGGGCCTTCAAGGTACCCTCTCCAATATTGCTTAGATTCTGAGGTGGGGTCATCTTTGTAGATTTCCTGTAATTTTCATAGTGCTAGGTTTCTCAATAACACCATAATGGCTTCATATATTGGGCTGGAGGGATTGATCATCCATTAAATCCTACGGTAAAAATATAAGAGGTATTGAGTGACTAGTTTGGGCTGAGAAAAGCCATCTTAAAACAGGCCTACAAAACTTCGGTTGCAGAATGTAAAGGTCATGGAAGAATGAAGCTTTTGCTCCTTTCTTGCTTGTCCCTACTCTTGCTGGCAAACATATTCTCCCACTGGCATTAGAGACTACTTCTATTTTTTTTTGAAAAATTTATATTAGAAAAAAGCTTTTTTCTACAAGTCAATCCCAGGCTTCTCCCTTCCCTCCTCCCTTGCCCACCACCAACTAAGCTATCTCAGTCCATTTATGCTCCCCATGGGTGGGTGTGAGATATTCCATGGGTGATGTTTAATGTCTGTCATATCATTTGCAGACCTGGTCCCTCTCCAGTGTGTCTAGCCTGAGAGAGTATCCTTCTATTTGGATTGGGCCCTCAAAGTCCATTGGTGTACTAGGGGAGGCCACTACCAGAGGCCCAATATATTGATGAGACCTAAAAATTGATATCTCTGTTTAGGAGATTTAGGAGAACAGTCCTGTGCTGGTTTCCTAGCTATTAGACTGGGGTCTATGAGCAAGCCGTTGTTCTGGGTAAAGCCTACTTCTTATGGACTCTGGAGTACACTGAAGACCAAATGAGATATATAACCTTGTGGACTGAACAACCACTGGTTTCTTTGAAATTTCATCAACAGACAATTGCTGTTGAATTAATCTAACCAAACCCTGTAAGCCACTTTTACAAGTAACACACACACTAAAACACAGGCACAGAAACAGACACACACACACACACACACACACACACACACACACACACACACAGTTATACTATTGGTTCTGTTTCTCTAGAGAGCTCTGACTAATACAGGTAGAGACTCTACCTTTAAAAAGTAGAGAAGCAGCTATTGGAAGATTCCCAGTGCATATGCTCCACATTCTACATGCTCACATGTCTACCTTCTACCCCACTCATACAAATTCACAGCTGTGTTAGCTTTCTATTGTTTTTGTAACCGGTTGTCATCATTGCTGTAGAGTTGTTTTCTCTGTGTTGGAAGGACAAATAGTTTTGTTGAGCCCAAATCAGATGGTTGCAAATTGCAGCTCCTACTGGGGAGGCAAGAAAAAATTTAGTATACTGCCTTTTCAGCATCTGGCGACCACATGTGTTCCATATATTGTTGTCCTGTGATACACCTATGCCAGACACAGGAAGAGTCTTTCTTACAGTGTGCCATTCTGGCATTCCTCATCACATATTGAGCAACTTCTGTAGCCCCTTCTTCTTCAAAGGACACTTAAATTTTCATTTATGCTATCTGAACCAATAGCCTTTGTTATGACAGTTGGCATGCAAGCATAGCTCAATTTTGACAA
>NC_048602.1:17482487-17499172 GCF_003668045.3 Cricetulus griseus | reverse complement strand
CTGTGTCTGTAGCAGTTGTTGATTATGCTTTGTTAAGCAATTCAGTTGATTGTGAAGCAAGGCCACTAATTTGAAAAAAAGTATCATGATTTTCCCAAAGCATTTCAAAGGACAGTTAAGTTACTTGTGTGAAAAAAAACATGAATTAAATATTACTCAATAAATACTGTGATATTTTCCAAATTAGTACAGAGTTCATGTCAATAGATTGTTTTTGTCAAGAGATACATAAGAATATAGCATCTTTTCCTATATTTTAAGTGCCAAAAGACTACAACAATGTAGTAATATTGTAAGTATGGCACCATAAACTCATCTGATTCCAACAATATAAGAGTATCTCATATTTAAGAACTAATGAAGGGCTCGAATGTCTTTCATTGTATAACCACATGTTTGCTGCCCACTAGGGCACAGGATGAATAAGATGTCCCTGGGTAGCTGTTATTTGATGGTGGTTGTCCTTTTGTAAACAGATTTCTCTTATTGGTTGATGAGTCAAACAATGTTCGGCCAACAGAAGCAGGAAGATAGGCTGGACTAGAAGATGAAGACAATGCTGTGGAGAGAGGCAAATGGTGCATGAAGAAATGCCATGTAGACCACAAACAAGTTCAGGCATTCTCGGGTAAGTCAAGACCCCATGGTTATACATAGATTTATAGAAATGACTTAGTAATTGTTATGGAGCTAGCCAATAAGGGGACATAGCAGAAGCAAACAATTTTGTAATTAGAATAAATTTTTGTGTGTTTATTTGGTGCTACAAAGTGAGGTAGGACCTGGCAGGACAAGAAAATTCCAGCAACAATTATGGGTATTTTTTACTTCTTTTATCTTTGTTGGGGGACCATCACCCACTTCCCAAAAATCACACATGGAGATTTATTATTTCTTATAAATACCCAACCTTAGCTTAGCTAGTTTCTATTGAGCTTTTCTTAACATAAATTATAATTATGGCAGGATAACTTGCTAAGGCTTGATACAATGGGGGAGGGGCTTGGTCCTGTCTCAAATTGGTCTGTCAGAATTTTCAGATTCCCAACAGGCCTTAACCACTCTGAGGAGCTGATGGGAGGTGAGATGCATGTTGTGGAGGAGCAGGAGAAGGGAAAGGAGGGAGAACTGGGGTTAGTAAGTAAAATAAAAAATAATTAAATAAAAAATGCAAAAAATATCCTCTCTGCCTGCCAGCTTCTGCTATCCTTTCTCCAGCCTTGATATTGACTGGTCAGCACTTTATTAGACAACCAAGTTGTTTATACGGATACAGTAACACAGTTTTACAGACTTAAACAAAGGTAACCTAAAAGAATTCAACAATCTTTGCATCATTAAAGCAAATGTTACACCGAATGAACAAATGTAACACATCTTGACATAATTTTTCTCAACACTAGGTATAATATTTGCCTTACAACCCAAAAAATCATGGTGTGTGGTAAAGAACAATTATGTCAAGAAGCACGGAACAGGAAAAGGAACTAATATGTATAAATGTTAAAGATTCTTGAAAACTTATTGAAGAAAAATATATTGAAAGAGACTATGCTTGAATGCATTATAACATGTATAAATAAAAAACAGTTTGATATGGGTTTGAAAGAAATATGGTAGTCAGATTCTTTATCTTTTCACTGATTTCATCCCTTTGTCCTGAAATCTAGTGTCACCCACACTAGAGATGAACACTTTGAGGATAATATGAAAAACCCCTGAAACTAAGAATTATAGGAAAAGCAAAAGAATAAGAATCTCAGTCCAATACCCTTCTTCCAGCAGCTGGAGGAAAGAGAAGCAGACACCCACAGGCAAACATTGAACTGAACAAGAATCCAGTTGCAGAGAAGGAGGAGTGTGGAGCAAAGGCTGTAGACCAGGCTAGTGAAACCCACAGAAACACCTGACCTGAAAAGGGGGAGCTCTTGGTACCCAGATTTTAGCTGGGAAACCAGCATGGGACATATCCAGACTCCATGAATATGGGTGTCAGTGAGGAGACCTCAGGAATCTATCAGGCCTCTTGTAGTAGATTAGTACTTATCCCTAGCATCAAAAAGGACGTTGGGAGCCTATTCCACAGAGAGGGATAATCTCTGAGCCTAGACCCATGGGAGTGGTCCTAAGACATATACCAAAGGATATGATAGACTCTGAGGACTCCCATATGGAAGGCCTCTTGCTCCGTGGGGAGCAAAACGTGTATGGTACAAGTAGGGTGTTAGTTGGGGTTGGGGTAGGAGGGGTGGGAGAGGGAACTAGAATGGACATGGAAAAACCATCTTGTTATTAATTCAAATAAAAAATGGAGGAAAACAAAAAGGAATCCCCATTCAGAGGATCAGTAAATAATTTTAACAAAATCCTATAAGAAATATTACCTAATCTAAAGTAGAACTTGTCTATAGAGGTACAAGAATCTTATAGGATATCAAATAGATTGGACCAGAAAAGAAATTACCCTTGCCACATGATGACCAAACACTAAATATACAGGACAATGAAAAACTATTAAAATCTTCAAGGGAACCTGATTGCTCCTACAATCTCTCCTCTCTGTCTTTGACTGGACTTCCAGATCAGCATGGTGTTTGGATGTGGATCTCTGCATCTGCTTCCATCAGTTACTGAGTTTCAGTTCTATGACTACAGTTAGAGTAATTGACAATCTGATTATAGGGGAAAGTCAGTTCATGAACTTTCTCTACTATTGCTAGGAGTATTAGCTGAGATCATCCTTGTTGATTCCAGGGGATTTTCCTAGAACCAGGTTTCTCCTTAAACCCATAATGGTCACCTGTATCGATATATCTCTTTCATTGCTCTTCCAGTCCTCACTTCCCCCAAGTCAACCATCACATTACTTCATATTCACATCCCCTATACCTCCTCTCTACCATCCCCTATCACCTGTTTACCCAGGAGATCTCATCCATTTCCTCTTCCCAGGGTGATCCATTTGTCCCTCTAAGGGTCTTCTTTTTTACCTAACTTCTCTGGAGCTGGGCAAGGTGGGTCAAGAGCATAACAGGAAAAACCCAGAGAAAGCTGAACTGAGCTCAAGGGAGCTTGTGGATTGTAGACCAGAAGCCAGGGAAACTTCATGGAATCAAACTAGTGGCAATAGTTGTGTAGCTTGATCTGCTTCGGGGATCCCTGGAAGTAGGACTAGGACCTATGCCTGGTGAAATAGCTAGATTTCTGAAACCCATTCCATATGGTGGGATGCCTTGCCCAGTCTAGATGAACAGGGAGGAGCTTTGTCCTGCTTCAAATGAATGTCTAGGCTTTGCTGACTCCTTATGGGAGGATGTACCCTTTCTGAGGAGTGGATGGAAGTTTGCTTAGGAGAGATATAGGGGTGGAAGGGGAGGAGGAAAGGGAGAGGAAACAGTGTTTGTAATGTAAAGTGAATAATATAATAAATTTCAAAACAAAAAAAGCTGCAAGGGAAAAAGGACAATAACATATACAGACGTAACTATTTAAATAACTTCCAATTTCTTAATGGAGTCTCTAAGGGCGAATGGGCCTGGACATAAGTGCTTCAGACTCTAGGAGACAACAGATACCACCTAAGACTACTATACCCAGCAAAACTCTAGTTGGAGTAATTGCTACACCTGGAGAAAACAAGACATTCCACCATAAAGTCAAATTCAAAATATATTTATTTACAAATTCAAACCTATGGAAGGTTTTAGAAGGAAAACTACAACCCAATGAGGTTAACTACCCCAGAGAAAGCATAGTAAATAAATAATCCCACCCCAGTAAAGTGTTGCAAAAATATTTTTCAAGAAAATAGGCCTAAGAAACAAGCTGGTATAGCCATTCTAATATATAACAAAATAGACTTCTCCTAGAACCTAGTTGTAAGAGAGGGTGTAGTGATGCACAAAAGGATAAAGACCATAAAGGGGAGAGCTAAAGAAACAGCTGACCTGACCTGAGCTAGGGGGAGCTCACAGACTACAGACTGACAGCTGGGGAACCTGCCTAAGACATGACCTGGGTGTCAGTTGGGAGGCATGCGTTGGGTATGAGGCACTTGCAGTAGAACTAGTCTTTATCCCTAGTGCACAAACAGGGGTTTTGGAACCCATTCCTTATGACTGCATACTCTCTCTCTCAGCCTAGATACAAAGGTGAGGGCTTAGGTCCTTTCACAAAATCTGTGATAGACTGTGATAATCCCCCATGGGAGCACTCACCCTCCCCTGTGGAATAAATGGGGGGTGGGATGGGAAATGTTGAGGGGAATGTAAGGATAGGAGGGAGAATTAAGTGAGATTGATACATAAAATGAGATTGTTTTTATTTAAATAGAAAATAAATATAAAAAATCTGTTGATGAGTTCTCATTTTGTCTATATTAAAGGTGTCACTGAGGACTTTCTTTATTGCACAATTATTAATTATTGCCTTATCCTGATGTATGGATTTCAAGAATGTGCACATTATCAAAATTTTACACAAAAATGTTATCATTTCTTTATGTGGTTGATTAAAGGGGTTTGGGGAAAGGAACTATTTTGAATATATCATTGTTTACACCATCAAACTGGGCTAATTAAGAGTGCTTCATTGAGGTGGTGGTAGGGAGGTGGTGGGTGAAGGAGTGATCAATGTAAGACCAAATTTAATTTAAAAACTCACCTAAACAATGGTTTAGACAAGATGAACCAACCAGCAGGTACAGTGGAGTATTCTGGGGGCAAATTCTTTCCAATTCCCCACCTCCACTAACTGGTAACAACACCTCCTCAAAGACCAAGTTTAAAAATTCCATAACCAACCACAGTGTCATCATTCCTCAAGCAACAAATCCATCCAGAAAATGGCTTGTGAGCCCTCTATGTGTGTCATGTTGTTCTTCTTTTTTATTTTTTTAGGTTTATGAATGAGAAAATGCAGTTGTGCACATGCATGCCATAGCACAGGTGTAGAAGGTAAACGACAATTTGTGAATCAGTTTTCTCCTTCTATCTTAAGGATACTGGTGATCACACTGAGTGCACCAGCTTGGTGCCAGCAGCTTTACCTGATGAGCCACCTGCCAGTCCATGAAGGACATTTTCCTACTGCTTTGAGAGAAAATTTATTAATATTGCCAAGTATTCAAGCCAAGTTCCAGTGTCTAAAGGATACTAGACGTAGGAAAATAACCAGTATAAATGTCCTTCTAGTGTTTGGAAGACTGTCTTCCAGGGTGACCTTTGTTAATACTCTCAGCAGCAGCATCCTGACCTGAATTTGTGCAGAGAAGAGGACGGATGAGGGAGGGACGATTTGGAAGGACCACCACATCCAGAAGACAGTTCACAACTCTATAAAAGTATCCATATGTGCATTTACCGGTTAGGACAAAAACACTCTTTTGTTTTTATTGAATACAAAGTTCATCTCACAACATCTGAACTTTATAAATGTCCTAAAGGAGAGCATGTGGTTCAAAGTATAAAAGTTTCCTCTTGACCATAGAATTGTTAAGCCATGTCAAGGCAGTGTGAATTAATTCAGGTTGCTAGGCTGACTTTGGACAGGTAGAGGGAGGCTCACAGGGGGAGATCTGCATTGCTGTGTTGAGATTGACATCCTGAGGACCCCTGCTGCTAGTTTGTTTTGCAGATCCTCCATAGGAACACATTTATTGAGCAGGAACAAGACTTCATCTTGATATTTTTTAAGTTGATCTGATGATCCACTTAGGTGTATTGAAGTTAAGTGTGAACTTTGTTTTGTGTATCCTTGTTACCTGAGTATTGAGGTAAAGAATGAATTTTAATTGCCACTTCCTCTGTGCTTCTGTCTAGTGGCCTGTTGTCCTTTTTGTCTTCTGTGAAATATTGGTTGTCAAGTAAGACAGGATTAAAATTTTGTCTGACAAATTGAGATGGCATGGTGAATATTTGGTTATCAAAATACTTATGTGGTACTCAGTTTTTTGTTTGGTGTATTTCTTCTTTTATTTCCTTCATTTTTTGAGACAGGGTTTCTCCATGGCATTGGAGGCTGTCCTGGAACTAGCTCTTGTAGACCAGGCTGTTCTCGAATTCAAAGAGATCAGCATGCATGTGAATCTCAAATGCTGGAAATAAGGGCATGTACCCTGCTGTGGTATGGATTTTTAGTTAGTGAATGTTCACACTCTGGGTGAAACCATGGTACATACTGTATAATCTCAATCATGCACATGTATGTACACTTGTAGCATCTAGAAGAACACATCATGCTGAGTTCTTTTGACTGGCTAACTTTGTCCTTGGCTTCTTGGGTTTTATTTCTCCTTGTTTCCAAGCTTCTCTGGCTGTGTGGATTGAAAGCTGGTAATTGTGTGATCTATGTCTAAAATTCATATATGTGTCAATATATACCATATTTGTCTTTTTATGACTGGGTTACCACATTCAAGATGGTTTCTTCTAGTTCCATCCATTTTCCTGCAAATTTCAAGGTTCCACTGTTTTTTTCACACTGAAAAAAACACACTGAAAAAATAGTACTCCATTGTGTAAACGTACCATATTTTCTTTATTGATCTTCTACTTGAGGGACAGTTAATTTGCTTTATGGGAATGCTGTAGACAACATATCTCACTCTGGGACATAAAAATATTTTGTAGGCTCCATTACAAAGACACAAATAAGGTGTGGTCATACAATGTCTTGAGACATTTGAAATTCCTCTAAAGGTTTGACATAAATCCACCATTTATACAAGGAACACAATGAATGTGAGATTTATGGAGCAGAGAAACTCTTATAAACATAACATGTGCTGGGAGAAATACAAACAAATTCAAATAACATAAAATGTTGCAATTTTCAATGGAAAACACAATGGAATCTTGTGATTCGTAGATGAATGGATGAAACTTGATGAAACCATCCTGAATGAGGTAATCCAGTCCCCAAAAGACAAAAACATTATGTATTCACTCATATATGGATTTTAAATGTAGAGCAAAGAAGTAGCTGCCAACAATCCACACATCCAGAGAAGGTAAGTCATAAAGAGGTCCCAAAGAGAGACATAAATGATCCTCTAGGAGAAGGGGAAAGGGACAAGGTCCCCTAAGCAAATGGGGAGCATGGGGGAGGGGAAAGCGAGTTAGAAGGAAAGAAGGGGAGAAGAAGAGTGAGGAGGGGGACATGAGGAAAGAAGATCTAGTCAGGGGGAACATAGAGGAGAGTAAGAAAGAGATACCATCATAGAGGGAGCCATGATAAGTTTAAAGAGAATTTTGGCATTAGGAAAATGACCAGAAATCTGCAAGGATGACTCTAAACTAACAATGTAAGCAATACTCAAGAGGCTACTTTAAACGCCCTTCTCCAATATTGAGATTGATGACTACCTTATATGCAATCCTAGTGCCTTCATCCAGTAGCTGATGGAAGCAGAGGCAGACACCCACAGCTGAACAGTGAGCTTAACTCTGGAATCCAGTTGCAGAGTAGGAGGAGTGATGATAAAAATGGTCAGGACTAGGCTGGAGACACCCACAGAAACAGCTGAGTTGAATAGGGGGAGTTCATGGACCACAAACTGATAGCTGGGAAAACAGCTTAGGATTGTTCTAAAGCCAGTGAAGGAGGAAATCACTTCGGAGTTTTGGACAATCAATGGGGACACTGGTAGTGGATGAGTATTTACAGATAATACACAAATGAACTTTGGAAGCCCTCTCCCAAAAGAAGGATACTCTCTCAGTCTAGATACATTTGGGGTGGCCTAGACACTGTCCAAATAATATGACAGGCTTTGAAGCTCCACAATGTAAGCCCACAACATCTCTGGGAAGCAAAAAGAGGTAGGGATAGGGAATTTGTGGGGGCTTGGGAAGGAGAGAGAAGAAACTGAGACTGACCTGTAAAAGAAGCTTCCTTCTACTTTAAATTAAAAAAAGAAAAAAAGGTTGAAATTTTCAAGAAAAATGCAATAAAATGGAAATGAAATCATAAAAAGAGGAAATTATATAGGAAATTTATCATTTGGCAAACGTGGTAGTATAAATTTAAAATGATAACTAAACTTTAAGTGTTGACTAGAGAAGGCCATGATGTTTGGAATCTCATATCTTTTAAATTGTTTTGGTTAAATAAAATACAGTACTAGCCAACAAAACTAAGGAATAAAAACGGAAGTATATCTCTCCAGAATTATTCACAAACACACACACACAAACACACATACTGACACACACACAAGAGCTTGATGGGTCCAAGAAGCCAATATACTTCAGGATGTTGCCCAGCATCGGCTAGGAAGAGTTATTTAAGGGTTTTGTATAGCTGCCTGGGCTCTGTCTCCAGGCACGGTCGCTCATGCAGCTTTTGCAGGGTGTTTGGGTAGCAGACAGCGCCCATCTACACTATTGAGGACCTGACAAGGGGCATCAGAAAAGCAGCAGGGTTGACTAGGCAATACCAATGGCTGGCAAATCTGGCAGGCTCTCTGGGGGTGGAGGAAATTGCTTCTGGTCTGTCCTGCATAAAAGCTGGCTCTCTGTGCTTCAAAACTGTGCTTCTGCCTCACTTTGCCTTAAAAATTGTGGAAGTGCCCTGCCTACACCCTACTGTCCAAGCAACATCCAGGGATGCTTTTCCTGGGCATGCCCTTCTGGACCCAAAGGACTCTCAGCCATGCCAATACACCCTCTTTAACCCTTCATGGGCTAACTGCCTCCAAAAGACCCTGATTGCCTGAGAGACCACTACCACCCTTACAGGTGCCTCCAGACAAATGTGAGCCTCTCTTAATACATCTTACTCCTCTGGGAAGATGGAGCTTACCAATGGACTAGTCCATTCTAGGGGTGAATACCATGAATTGTACCTATTCACAAAGCATGAAGTACAAAGGAATGGAAACCTTTCTCCTTCCACTTTTTGTGCAGTTAATATAGGTAGAGCATGTCTTCTGAAATGAGCATCATTAAGTCAAGAGCTACTCTTTGATGGGCATGCATTTCATAGCACCCCTGCCCAATCAACTGGTGGGCAGATGCTCCCTTCGACTTCCACAAACCAGTAATTCCTAGGAGTTCACTCATGCAGGTGATTATGCCAAAAGTCCAGCCAAAAATTTGCATTTGGGTTTTATTGTAGGCACCGTCATTCTATAATTTCTACATTTTCCTCCAGTTACATCGATGTGATTCTTAATCGCCCCTGAATCTTGATTCTTACATCCCTCCTTCTTCATATTCTCTCTCTCTTTCTCTCTCTCTCTCTCTCTTTCTCTCTCTCTCTCTCTCTCTTTCTGTCTCCATCTCACTGAGAGTGTATACACACACTCAAAAACAAACACAAAAACACTCACACAAACATGACCACACACGCACACAAACACCAACAAGATTGGCTATTCCATGCACGGTTTTGGTGCATCTCACAAACATTTCATTTGTTCCATATAAATTCTTTCTTCATAAGTTTCTGAGAACACTTCTGCTCTTCACTCCTGGTTTCTGTTTCTGGAAAACCTTGACCTTGAATCACCAGGACTCTCAACAAATTGCAAACAGGTTGCACAATGCCTGAAATCTTTCCCGAATTCGGTGGACGTTGGGAGGCCATGCACCTTCTTACTAATTTTTTTCAACTTATTCATTTATTTGTATGTTAGAGACAGGGTATCTATAGGTTGCTTTGAAGCCCGATCTGTAACTGGCTCTGACACCAGAGCTTGAGCACAAGCGAAAAAACAGCTCTACTCCTTGCCCCTTTTACCTTCACAGAGGCAGAGACGATGCGATTGAAAGTGATGTGCCAATGCAACGCCGAGCTTATCATTTCTTCTAAGAGCGCTTCAAATATATCAACTCACACACACCTACACACACACACACACACACACACACACACACACACACACTCACATACACACACACCCATAATCACTTTCTTCATGGGATTCCATACATCTCACTCATTCTCAATTGCTTCCAATTTAATCTATGTTTACCTGTACCCACAGCTCTTGTTTTCTTTACAGCTTTTGCTTGCTTGCACACTCTGCCCTTAAATCCACTGCTACTCAAGGTGTGAGATTCAAATGTGGTTTCCAAATTTCGACTTTAGTTTCTACAATTAAGTAGAAAGTCCGGGATTTCTTGGATCTATTATACACCCCTCCTTTGATTTTCATTTTATTTACAAACACAAACAAACAAACACACACACACACACACACACACACAGACGCACACTTAGAAGTATATGTATTACACTTAATGTCCTTGATGTTCAAATAGTTTTGTGTCAACTGTGCATTAATGTATTTAACAATTGAGTTACCTATTTGTCTGTATTTTAATCTGCTGTTGTATTTGTACAATTATGGATGTACTATCTCTAAGGAACCTATACTACCAAAACTCCTTAAAGCAATTCTACTATGCCTCCCTAAATTCTCTTTCTAAATATTTGCATGGTTCTAAATGTATGTGTATATGTCCAAGTCTCCAAAGAGACGAGTAGGAATTCCTTTGTACATAAAATGGAAAGTCTAAGTGGTAAAGCTCTCTTGGTAATCAAAGAAAGGCCTGCATTGACTGTAGTTTGTTGCTTGCATGCTTTCAGTCAGGCATTCTCAAAATTGCCAGCAATCCCAGGACTGAGATGGGCAGAGAGCACGGTTCCTCCCTTGCTCGGTCCGTGGATCGGTGGGCCGGTGGGGCAGTGGTCCAGTGGGTCGGTGGGTCTGTGGGTCGGGCGTTTCACTTCCTAGCCCACCATTTCTTGTAATCCTTAAGGGCCTTGGCCATGAGCGGGGCAGGTTTCTTAGCCCTGGTTGTGTTGCTCCCAATGCTGCTGCCGCCCAAGCCCGGGCGGGGAGCCCTCTGCAGAAGGCCAGGACCAGAGGCTTCTGGGAGGCTCTGCACATTTTCTTTGGAGGCTTCCGGTCCGGGTCCAGAGTCTGCATGCTCCCCTGGCATTGTGACCTGGGCTTGGAAGGCGACCGTCTTGGTTTGGCGGCCTTGAGGCTTCTTGGTTTGTGTTTTCTGGATGCGGGCACACAGGGCTTGTAGCCTCAGCTGGAGGGACTCCTGCATCTTGAGGTGTGTCTGGCTCTCACTCTGGCTGCCAGTTCGCTGAGCAGTGTTGATGTGCGTCCCTGGCGAGTCCTCCTGGTGCAGACTCCAGAGCGGGCCTTCCTCCAGAGCAGGTTATCAGTGAGTTTGCCACCTAGAGTGCTGCTTAGCAAGGCGTCCTTGGTTCGCATTCTGTGGGAGAGCTCTGGCAGGTCTGCTACCCTAATACACTGGCATTTTGAAGTTTTTCCTGCATGCCCGGGGTGCTTCAGGGATTATGCAAATAGTCCGACCATAGTTTGTATTTGTTGTTTTTTTTTCTTGTTGTTGTTGTTGTTGGCTCCTTCATTCTTTACTTCCTAGATTTTCCTCCAGTTACATCCAATTTGTTTTTAATTCCCCCCTGTCTCTTGCTCCCTTCATCCCTCCTTCTTATTCTCTCTCCCTCCCTCTTGACCTTCTGCTCTCCCTCTCTCTCTCTCTCTCTCTCTCTCTCTCTCTCTCTCTCTCTCTGTCTCCCTCTCTGTGTGAGCAAGTGTATACTCACAATCACAAACAAACACACAAACTCTCACACAAACACAATCACACCCACACACAAACACCAACAAGATTGCCTTTTTCATTGCCGGTTTTGGTGTATCGCACAAAAATACATTTCATTTGTGCCATCTCATTTTTTTTCATGAGACTATGTGCACACTTCTGCGCTTCTCTGCTGGTTTCTGTTTCTAGAAAACCATTGACCCTCCCTCGAGCGCCAGGACTCTGGGGCATTTGAACCAAAGGAACCAAAGGGTTCCACAATGCGTTTAATCTTTCCCTAATTAGGTGGATATCCTGGAGACCATGCACCTTTTTACTAACTTTTATTTCTTCTGATTCATTCATTTGTTTGTTAGAGACAGGATATCTCTTGGTAGCTTCTGAGCCTGGCCTGTAACCGCCTCTGGAACCCAGGGTGGCCAGGAACACACAGTCGAATTTTTGCCTTTACCTCACAAGGGCTGGGATTAAAGTGTGTGCCAATGCAGCCATGCTTATCATTTTTTCTAATTGCCTCAGTCTACACACACACACACACACACACACACACACACACACACACACACACACGCACGCACACACACACACACACACACACACCGTCCCATACACACACACCCATAATCACACCCATAATCCCTTTCATCCTGTGATTACATACATCTTACCCACTCTCAATTGCTTCCAGTACATCCAATTTAATATTTGTCCACCTGTACCCACAGCTCTTGTTTTCTTTACAGCTTTTGTTTGCTTGCACACTCTGCCCTTAAATCCACTGCTACTCAAGGTGTGAGATTTAAATGTGGTGTCCAAATTTCCTCTTTAGTTTCTACAATTAAGTAGAATGTCGGGGATTTCTTGGATCTATTATACACCCTTCCTTTGATTTTCATTGTATTTACAAAGACAAACACACACACACACACACACACACACACACACACACACACACACACACACTTAGAAGCATATGTATTACACTTAATGTCCTTGATGTTCAAATAGTTTTGTGTCAACTGTGCATTAATATATTTAAAAATTGATTTACCTATTTGTCTGTATTTTAATCTGCTGTTGTATTTGTACAATTATGGATCTACTATCTCTAAGGAACCTCCACTAGCAAATCACCTTAAACCAATGCATCTATGCCTCCCTAGAGTCACTTTCTAAATATTTGCATGCCCCTAAATGTATGTGTATATGTCCAAGTCTCTAAAGAGACGAGTAGGAATTCCTTTGTACATAAAATGGACGGTCTAAGTGTTAAAGCTCCCTTGGTGATCAAAGAAAGGCCTGCATTGCCTGTTGTTTCTTGCTTGCAGGTTTTCAGTCAGGCATTCTCAAAGTTGCCAGCAATCCGAGGACTCAGATGGGCAGAGAGCACGGTTCCTCCCTTGCTCAGTCCTTGGTTTGGTGGGTCGGGGTTCACTTCTTAGCCGACCAATTCTTGTAATCCTTCAGGGCCTTGGCCATGAGCGGGGCGGTTTCTTAGACCCGGTCTTGTTGCTGCATTTGCTGCTGCTGCCCGAGCTCGGGCGGGGAGCCCTGTGCAGAAGGCCTGGGCCAGAGGCTTCTGGGAGGCTCTGCACATTGTCTGTGGAAGCCTCCGGTCTGGGTCCAGAGTCTGCATGCTCCCCTGGCCTTTTGGCCTGGCCTTGGAAGTCGATCTTCTTGGTTTGGGCCGACCTCCGCCACACTGGTCTTAAGCGCCTTGAGGCTCCTTGGTTTGTGTGCTCTGGATGCGGGCACACAGGGCTTGCAGCCTCAGCTCCAGGGAATCCTGCATCTTGAGGTGTGTCTGGCTCTCAGTCTGGCTGTTAGTTCGCTTAGCATTGTTGATGTGAGTCCTGTGGGAGTCCTCCTGGGGCTGACTCAAGTGAGCGCCTTCCTCCAGAGCAGGTTGGCAGTGAGTTTCCCACCTAGAGTGCTACTTAGCAAGGTGTCCTTGGTTCGAATTCTTTGCCAGAGCTCTGGCAGGTCTGCCGCCCGAATACACCGGCATTTTAAAATTTTTCCAGCACGCCCAGGGTGCAGCTTCTTGGTCAGTGTACAAGGAATTGTGCTCAGGTCCATCCTGGAGTAAGCAGGTTTGGAGATTGGCGGTGGTCTGGAAAGTGTCTGGCAGTCAGTTGGAGATTCTGATCCTTGAAGCTTGGAGACTTGTCTCGAGGCACCTTTGCTCCAGGGCTCTGGGCCTCAGCATTCCGGCTGCTTTTCCTCTTCCTATTGCGGGGTGGCAGTGCAGAAGAAGATGGAGAGCAGTCATAGATGAGACAAGCCTCAGAAGAACCAGGAGGGTGGTCTTCCTGGATCCAGGGTCCTGGGCTCTTTGCCCTCAGTAAAGCCAGGCGCTGCTTAGCTGGTCTATCCTCTGGCTTGCTGGAGAGGGTCTTCATCCCTTCAAGAGGCCAGGGCTCCCCAAAAGTTCCTTGGGGCTTGCCTACCCTCACCTTGCTCTCTGTGACTAGCTGATTGTCCCGGTGTGTCTGCGTCCTTCTTCCTGCTGACTCCACGTTTGGGCTGCCAGTTGCAATTTGCTTGGAGCTTGTGTCCATGCTCTCAGTTGTGCTGTGCTGTGGGCTGCTACTACTGACTTCCAACACCTGGCTCCAATTATCGTGGGTCGCAGGAAAGCAGGATTCTGCAGTTCGTCTTCTGGCGAGTTGCTGCGAATCTTTGCCTCTGGGCTCCTATGAAAGGCAAAGTCCTGTGGGGGCCCGGGATCGGCCTGGGACCCAAACTGGGACCGCTCTGACCACCTGGCTGCTAACTCCTTGGCAAATGGGACCAGGATCTGCTGCTTCTTCAAGAGCTTGATTTTCTGCCTGAAGCCAATCTCCTCCAGGATGTCGCCCAGCATGGGCTGGGAACAGAGTTTCTTCAGGGTTTTGTAAAGCTGCCTGGGTTCTGTCTCCCTGCACAGGCGCTCGCGCAGCTGGAGCAGGGCTTCTAGGCGTCTGGTGGGCTCCATCTCCATTGGCGACAACCCGAAGTGCAGCAGGCTTCACTGGGCTAGACCACTGCCTGGGAAATGGGGCTGGCTCTCGGGGTGCAGAGGACAGAGCTTCTCTGCTGGCTTGCTTGTCAGCTGGCTCTCTGTGCCTCAGTGCTGCCCTGCTGGTTCATCTTGCCTTTAAGGTGGTGGCGGTGTCCCACCTCCTCCCGTCTGCCCAATCAATCTCGGGGGTTGCTTTTCCTGGGCCCGCCCTTCCGGATCTACATGATTTTCAGCCATGCCCATCTTCCTCCAACACCCCTCCCCGGGTCATGGACTTACTGCCTCCCAAAGACCCGGATTGGCTGCCAGACCACTGCCTCCTAGACATGTGCCCCCTAACACCTGTGAGCCCCTCTTATTCCGTCTTTCTCCTCTGGAAAGAGGGAGCTTACCAATGGACTAGTCCATTCTATGGGTGCATGCTATGAATTGTACCTCTACACAAAGCGTAAAGAACAAAGGGATGGAAACCCTTCTCCTTCCACTTTTGGTACAGTTAATATAGGGTGAGCAAGGCTTCTGAAATGACCATCATTAAGTCAAGAGCTACTCCTTGATTTGCATTCAGGTCATAGCACCCCTGCCTCATAACCTGGTGGGCAGATCCTCCCTTCTGCATTAACAAACCAGTAATCCCTAGGTGTTTTCTCATGCAGATGATTATGCAAATAGTCTGACCATAGTTTGTATTTGTTGTTTTTTTCTTGTTGTTGTTGTTGTTGGCTCCTTCATTCTTTACTTCCTAGATTTTCCTCCAGTTACATCCAATTTGTTTGACTTTATGACTTATCTTCTCTGGATGTGTGGATTGTTGGCAGCTACTTCTTTGCTCTACATTTAAAATCCATATATGAGTGAGTGCATACTGTTTTTGTCTTTTGGAGACTGGATTACGTCATTCAGGATGGTTCCATGTAGTTTCATCCATTCACCTATGAATCACAAGATTCCATTGTGTTTTCCACCGAAAATTGCAACATTTTATGTTATTTGAATTTGTTTGTATTTCTTCCAGCACATATTTTATGTTTATAAGAGTTTCTCTGCTCCATATCTCACATTCATTGTGTTCCTTGTATTAATGGTGGATTTATGTCACACGTTTAGAGGAATTTCAAATGTCTCAAGACATTGTACGACCACACCTTATGTGTGTCTTTGTAATGGAGCCTACAAAATATTTTTATGTCCCAGAGTGAGATATGTTTTCTACAGTTTTCCCATAAAGCAAATTAACTGGCGCTCAAGTAGAAGATCAATAAAGAAAATATGGTACGTTTACACAATGGAGTACTATTTTTTCAGTGTGATTTTTTCAGTGTGAAAAAACAGTGGAATCTTGAAATTTGCAGGAAAATGGATGGAACAAGAAGAAACTATCTTGAATGAGGTAACCCAGTCATAAAAAGTCAAATATGGTATATATTGACTCATATATGAATTTTAGAAGTAGATCAAACAATTATCAGCTTTCAATTCACACAGCCAGAGAAGCTTGGAAACAAGGAGAAGGAAAACCCAAGAAGCCAAGGACAAAGTTAGCCAGTCAAAAGAACACAGCATGATGTGTTCTTCTAGATGCTACAAGTGTACATACTTGTGCATGATTGAGATTATACAGTATGTACCATGGTTTCACCCACAGTGTGCACATTCACTAACTAAATATCCATACCACAGCAGGGTCCATGCCTTTTTTTCCAGCATTTGAGATTCAGAAGCAGGCAGATCTCTGTGAATTTGAGAACAGCCTGGTATACAAGAGCTAGTTCCAGTCTTACTTCTGTGTGCTTTACATAAACACTAATACGAAATGAAGGAAAGTATTGGGCATGGTAGCATACATTCTTTTAATCTCAACACTCCAGGAACACAGGCAGTTGCATATCTGTGAATCCAAGGCCATCCTGATCTACATAGTGTGTTGTAGGCCAGCACAAATTACATGATGAGACCCTGTCTCCAAAAAATTTAGGAAGATAAATAACAATATAAGAAGAATATAATACACAAGAAATATTACTGATATTAAAAATCATAACACCTACCTGGGCATTTGTGGCACACTCCTTTAATCCCAGCACTCAGGA
>NC_048602.1:17464760-17481987 GCF_003668045.3 Cricetulus griseus | reverse complement strand
CACCAGCTGAACAGTGAGCTTAACTCTGGAATCCAGTTGCAGAGTAGGAGGAGTGATGATAAAAATGGTCAGGACTAGGCTGGAGACACTCACAGAAACAGCTGAGTTGAATAGGGGGAGTTCATGGACCACAAACTGATAGCTGGGAAAACAGCTTAGGATTGTTCTAAAGCCAGTGAAGGAGGAAATCACTTCGGAGTTTTGGACAATCAATGGGGACACTGGTAGTGGATGAGTATTTACAGATAATACACAAATGAACTTTGGAAGCCCTCTCCCAAAAGAAGGATACTCTCTCAGTCTAGATACATTGGGGTGGCCTAGACACTGTCCAAATAATATGACAGGCTTTGAAGCTCCACAATGTAAGCCCACAACATCTCTGGGAAGCAAAAAGAGGTAGGGATAGGGAATTTGTGGGGGCTTGGGAAGGAGAGAGAAGAAACTGAGACTGACCTGTAAAAGAAGCTTCCTTCTACTTTAAATTAAAAAAAGAAAAAAAGGTTGAAATTTTCAAGAAAAATGCAATAAAATGGAAATGAAATCATAAAAAGAGGAAATTATATAGGAAATTTATCATTTGGCAAACGTGGTAGTATAAATTTAAAATGATAACTAAACTTTAAGTGTTGACTAGAGAAGGCCATGATGTTTGGAATCTCATATCTTTTAAATTGTTTTGGTTAAATAAAATACAGTACTAGCCAACAAAACTAAGGAATAAAAACGGAAGTATATCTCTCCAGAATTATTCACAAACACACACACACAAACACACATACTGACACACACACAAGAGCTTGATGGGTCCAAGAAGCCAATATACTTCAGGATGTTGCCCAGCATCGGCTAGGAAGAGTTATTTAAGGGTTTTGTATAGCTGCCTGGGCTCTGTCTCCAGGCACGGTCGCTCATGCAGCTTTTGCAGGGTGTTTGGGTAGCAGACAGCGCCCATCTACACTATTGAGGACCTGACAAGGGGCATCAGAAAAGCAGCAGGTTTGACTAGGCAATACCAATGGCTGGCAAATCTGGCAGGCTCTCTGGGGGTGGAGGAAATTGCTTCTGGTCTGTCCTGCATAAAAGCTGGCTCTCTGTGCTTCAAAACTGTGCTTCTGCTCACTTTGCCTTAAAAATTGTGGAAGTGCCCTGCCTACACCCTACTGTCCAAGCAACATCCAGGGATGCTTTTCCTGGGCATGCCCTTCTGGACCCAAAGGACTCTCAGCCATGCCAATACACCCTCTTTAACCCTTCATGGGCTAACTGCCTCCAAAAGACCCTGATTGCCTGAGAGACCACTACCACCCTTACAGGTGCCTCCAGACAAATGTGAGCCTCTCTTAATACATCTTACTCCTCTGGGAAGATGGAGCTTACCAATGGACTAGTCCATTCTAGGGGTGAATACCATGAATTGTACCTATTCACAAAGCATGAAGTACAAAGGAATGGAAACCTTTCTCCTTCCACTTTTTGTGCAGTTAATATAGGTAGAGCATGTCTTCTGAAATGAGCATCATTAAGTCAAGAGCTACTCTTTGATGGGCATGCAGTTCATAGCACCCCTGCCCAATCAACTGGTGGGCAGATGCTCCCTTCGACTTCCACAAACCAGTAATTCCTAGGAGTTCACTCATGCAGGTGATTATGCCAAAAGTCCAGCCAAAAATTTGCATTTGGGTTTTATTGTAGGCACCGTCATTCTATAATTTCTACATTTTCCTCCAGTTACATCGATGTGATTCTTAATCGCCCCTGAATCTTGATTCTTACATCCCTCCTTCTTCATATTCTCTCTCTCTTTCTCTCTCTCTCTCTCTCTTTCTCTCTCTCTCTCTCTCTCTTTCTGTCTCCATCTCACTGAGAGTGTATACACACACTCAAAAACAAACACAAAAACACTCACACAAACATGACCACACACGCACACAAACACCAACAAGATTGGCTATTCCATGCACGGTTTTGGTGCATCTCACAAACATTTCATTTGTTCCATATAAATTCTTTCTTCATAAGTTTCTGAGAACACTTCTGCTCTTCACTCCTGGTTTCTGTTTCTGGAAAACCTTGACCTTGAATCACCAGGACTCTCAACAAATTGCAAACAGGTTGCACAATGCCTGAAATCTTTCCCGAATTCGGTGGACGTTGGGAGGCCATGCACCTTCTTACTAATTTTTTTCAACTTATTCATTTATTTGTATGTTAGAGACAGGGTATCTATAGGTTGCTTTGAAGCCCGATCTGTAACTGGCTCTGACACCAGAGTGGCCAGGAAAAAACAGTTCTATCCTTGCCTTTACCTCACAAGGGATGGGATTAAAGTGTGTGCCAATGCAGCCGAGCTTATCATTCTTTCTAAGAGCCTCAATCATACACACACACACATACACACACACACACACACACACACACACACACACACACACTCACATACACACACACCCATAATCACTTTCTTCATGGGATTCCATACATCTCACTCATTCTCAATTGCTTCCAATTTAATCTATGTTTACCTGTACCCACAGCTCTTGTTTTCTTTACAGCTTTTGCTTGCTTGCACACTCTGCCCTTAAATCCACTGCTACTCAAGGTGTGAGATTCAAATGTGGTTTCCAAATTTCGACTTTAGTTTCTACAATTAAGTAGAAAGTCCGGGATTTCTTGGATCTATTATACACCCCTCCTTTGATTTTCATTTTATTTACAAACACAAACAAACAAACACACACACACACACACACACACACAGACGCACACTTAGAAGTATATGTATTACACTTAATGTCCTTGATGTTCAAATAGTTTTGTGTCAACTGTGCATTAATGTATTTAACAATTGAGTTACCTATTTGTCTGTATTTTAATCTGCTGTTGTATTTGTACAATTATGGATGTACTATCTCTAAGGAACCTATACTACCAAAACTCCTTAAAGCAATTCTTCTATGCCTCCCTAAAGTCTCTTTCTAAATATTTGCATGGTTCTAAATGTATGTGTATATGTCCAAGTCTCCAAAGAGACGAGTAGGAATTCCTTTGTACATAAAATGGAGGATCTAAGTGGTAAAGCTCTCTTGGTGATCAAAGAAAGGCCTGCATTGCCTGTAGTTTGTTGCTTGCATGCTTTCAGTCAGGCATTCTCAAAATTGCCAGCAATCCCAGGACTGAGATGGGCAGAGAGCACGGTTCCTCCCTTGCTCGGTCCGTGGATCGGTGGGCCGGTGGGGCAGTGGTCCAGTGGGTCGGTGGGTCTGTGGGTCGGGGTTCATTTCCTAGCCCACCAGTTCTTGTAATCCTTAAGGGCCTTGGCCATGAGCGGGGCGGGTTTTTAGCCCGGTTCTTGTTTCTGCCATTGCCAGAGCTCGGGCGGGGAGCCTTATGCAGAAAGCCAGGGCCAGAGGATTCTGGGAGGCTCTGCACATTTTCTGTGGAAACATCCGGTCTGGGTCCAGAGTCTGCATCCTCCCCTGGCCTTGTGACCTGGGCTTGGAAGTCGATCATCTTGGTTTGGCGGCCTTGAGGTTCCTTGGTTTGTGTATTCTGGATGCAGGCACACAGGCCTTGCAGCCTCAGCTGGAGGGACTCCTGCATCTTGAGGTGTGTCGGGCTCTCATTCTGGCTGCCAGTCTGCTGAGCAGTGTTGATGTGCGTCCCTGGGGAGTCCTCCTGGTGCAGACTCCAGAGCGGGCCTTCCTCCAGAGCAGGTTGGCAGTGAGTTTCCCACCTAGAGTGCTGCTTAGCAAGGCGTCCTTGGTTCGCATTCTGTGGGAGAGCTCTGGCAGGTCTGCTACCCTAATACACTGGCATTTTGAAGTTTTTCCTGCATGCCCGGGGTGCTGCAGGGATTATGCAAATAGTCCGACCATAGTTTGTATTTGTTGTTTTTTTTTTCTTGTTGTTGTTGTTGTTGGCTCCTTCATTCTTTACTTCCTAGATTTTCCTCCAGTTACATCCAATTTGTTTTTAATTCCCCCCTGTCTCTTGCTCCCTTCATCCCTCCTTCTTATTCTCTCTCCCTCCCTCTCGACCTTCTGCTCTCCCTCTCTCTCTCTCTCTCTCTCTCTCTCTCTCTCTGTCTCCCTCTCTGTGTGAGCAAGTGTATACACACAATCACAAACAAACACACAAACTCTCACACAAACACAATCACACCCACACACAAACACCAACAAGATTGCCTTTTTCATTGCCGGTTTTGGTGTATCGCACAAAAATACATTTCATTTGTGCCATCTCATTTTTTTTCATGAGACTATGTGCACACTTCTGCGCTTCTCTGCTGGTTTCTGTTTCTAGAAAACCATTGACCCTCCCTCGAGCGCCAGGACTCTGGGGCATTTGAACCAAAGGAACCAAAGGGTTCCACAATGCGTTTAATCTTTCCCTAATTAGGTGGATATCCTGGAGACCATGCACCTTTTTACTAACTTTTATTTCTTCTGATTCATTCATTTGTTTGTTAGAGACAGGATATCTCTTGGTAGCTTCTGAGCCTGGCCTGTAACCGCCTCTGGAACCCAGGGTGGCCAGGAACACACAGTCGAATTTTTGCCTTTACCTCACAAGGGCTGGGATTAAAGTGTGTGCCAATGCAGCCATGCTTATCATTTTTTCTAATTGCCTCAGTCCTACACACACACACACACACACACACACACACACACACACACCGTCCCATACACACACACCCATAATCACACCCATAATCCCTTTCATCCTGTGATTACATACATCTTACCCACTCTCAATTGCTTCCAGTACATCCAATTTAATATTTGTCCACCTGTACCCACAGCTCTTGTTTTCTTTACAGCTTTTGTTTGCTTGCACACTCTGCCCTTAAATCCACTGCTACTCAAGGTGTGAGATTTAAATGTGGTGTCCAAATTTCCTCTTTAGTTTCTACAATTAAGTAGAATGTCGGGGATTTCTTGGATCTATTATACACCCTTCCTTTGATTTTCATTGTATTTACAAAGACAAACACACACACACACACACACACACACACACACACACACACACACACACACTTAGAAGCATATGTATTACACTTAATGTCCTTGATGTTCAAATAGTTTTGTGTCAACTGTGCATTAATATATTTAAAAATTGATTTACCTATTTGTCTGTATTTTAATCTGCTGTTGTATTTGTACAATTATGGATCTACTATCTCTAAGGAACCTCCACTAGCAAATCACCTTAAACCAATGCATCTATGCCTCCCTAGAGTCACTTTCTAAATATTTGCATGCCCCTAAATGTATGTGTATATGTCCAAGTCTCTAAAGAGACGAGTAGGAATTCCTTTGTACATAAAATGGACGGTCTAAGTGTTAAAGCTCCCTTGGTGATCAAAGAAAGGCCTGCATTGCCTGTTGTTTCTTGCTTGCAGGTTTTCAGTCAGGCATTCTCAAAGTTGCCAGCAATCCGAGGACTCAGATGGGCAGAGAGCACGGTTCCTCCCTTGCTCAGTCCTTGGTTTGGTGGGTCGGGGTTCACTTCTTAGCCGACCAATTCTTGTAATCCTTCAGGGCCTTGGCCATGAGCGGGGCGGTTTCTTAGACCCGGTCTTGTTGCTGCATTTGCTGCTGCTGCCCGAGCTCGGGCGGGGAGCCCTGTGCAGAAGGCCTGGGCCAGAGGCTTCTGGGAGGCTCTGCACATTGTCTGTGGAAGCCTCCGGTCTGGGTCCAGAGTCTGCATGCTCCCCTGGCCTTTTGGCCTGGCCTTGGAAGTCGATCTTCTTGGTTTGGCGGCCTTGAGGCTCCTTGGTTTGTGTGCTCTGGATGCGGGCACACAGGGCTTGCAGCCTCAGCTCCAGGGAATCCTGCATCTTGAGGTGTGTCTGGCTCTCAGTCTGGCTGTTAGTTCGCTTAGCATTGTTGATGTGAGTCCTGTGGGAGTCCTCCTGGGGCTGACTCAAGTGAGCGCCTTCCTCCAGAGCAGGTTGGCAGTGAGTTTCCCACCTAGAGTGCTACTTAGCAAGGTGTCCTTGGTTCGAATTCTTTGCCAGAGCTCTGGCAGGTCTGCCGCCCGAATACACCGGCATTTTAAAATTTTTCCAGCACGCCCAGGGTGCAGCTTCTTGGTCAGTGTACAAGGAATTGTGCTCAGGTCCATCCTGGAGTAAGCAGGTTTGGAGATTGGCGGTGGTCTGGAAAGTGTCTGGCAGTCAGTTGGAGATTCTGATCCTTGAAGCTTGGAGACTTGTCTCGAGGCACCTTTGCTCCAGGGCTCTGGGCCTCAGCATTCCGGCTGCGTTTCCTCTTCCTCTTGCGGGGTGGCAGTGGAGAAGAAGATGGAGAGCAGTCATAGTTGAGACAAGCCTCAGAAGAACCAGGAGGGTGGTCTTACTGGATCCAGGGTCCTGGGCTCTTTGCCCTCAGTAAAGCCAGGCGCTGCTTAGCTGGTCCATCCTCTGGCTTGCTGGAGAGGGTCTTCATCCCTTCAAGAGGCCAGGGCTCCCCAAAAGTTCCTTGGGGCTTGCCTACCCTCACCTGGCTCTCTGTGTCTAGCTGATTGTCCCGGTGTGTCTGCGTCCTTCTTCCTGCTGACTCCACGTTTGGGCTGCCAGTTGCAATTTGCTTGGAGCTTGTGTCCATGCTCTCAGTTGTGCTGTGCTGTGGGCTGCTACTACTGACTTCCAACACCTGGCTCCAATTATCGTGGGTCGCAGGAAAGCAGGATTCTGCAGTTCGTCTTCTGGCGAGTTGCTGCGAATCTTTGCCTCTGGGCTCCTATGAAAGGCAAAGTCCTGTGGGGGCCCGGGATCGGCCTGGGACCCAAACTGGGACCGCTCTGACCACCTGGCTGCTAACTCCTTGGCAAATGGGACCAGGATCTGCTGCTTCTTCAAGAGCTTGATTTTCTGCCTGAAGCCAATCTCCTCCAGGATGTCGCCCAGCATGGGCTGGGAACAGAGTTTCTTCAGGGTTTTGTAAAGCTGCCTGGGTTCTGTCTCCCTGCACAGGCGCTCGCGCAGCTGGAGCAGGGCTTCTAGGCGTCTGGTGGGCTCCATCTCCATTGGCGACAACCCGAAGTGCAGCAGGCTTCACTGGGCTAGACCACTGCCTGGGAAATGGGGCTGGCTCTCGGGGTGCAGAGGACAGAGCTTCTCTGCTGGCTTGCTTGTCAGCTGGCTCTCTGTGCCTCAGTGCTGCCCTGCTGGTTCATCTTGCCTTTAAGGTGGTGGCGGTGTCCCACCTCCTCCCGTCTGCCCAATCAATCTCGGGGGTTGCTTTTCCTGGGCCCGCCCTTCCGGATCTACATGATTTTCAGCCATGCCCATCTTCCTCCAACACCCCTCCCCGGGTCATGGACTTACTGCCTCCCAAAGACCCGGATTGGCTGCCAGACCACTGCCTCCTAGACAGGTGCCCCCTAACACCTGTGCGCCCCTCTTATACCGTCTTTCTCCTCTGAAAAGAGGGAGCTTACCAATGGACTAGTCCATTCTAAGGGTGCATGCTATGAATTGTACCTCTACACAAAGCGTAAAGAACAAAGGGATGGAAACCCTTCTCCTTCCACTTTTGGTACAGTTAATATAGGGTGAGCAAGGCTTCTGAAATGACCATCATTAAGTCAAGAGCTACTCCTTGATTTGCATTCAGGTCATAGCACCCCTGCCTCATAACCTGGTGGGCAGATCCTCCCTTCTGCATTAACAAACCAGTAATCCCTAGGTGTTTTCTCATGCAGATGATTATGCAAATAGTCTGACCATAGTTTGTATTTGTTGTTTTTTTCTTGTTGTTGTTGTTGTTGGCTCCTTCATTCTTTACTTCCTAGATTTTCCTCCAGTTACATCCAATTTGTTTGACTTTATGACTTATCTTCTCTGGATGTGTGGATTGTTGGCAGCTACTTCTTTGCTCTACATTTAAAATCCATATATGAGTGAGTGCATACTGTTTTTGTCTTTTGGAGACTGGATTACGTCATTCAGGATGGTTCCATGTAGTTTCATCCATTCACCTATGAATCACAAGATTCCATTGTGTTTTCCACCGAAAATTGCAACATTTTATGTTATTTGAATTTGTTTGTATTTCTTCCAGCACATATTTTATGTTTATAAGAGTTTCTCTGCTCCATATCTCACATTCATTGTGTTCCTTGTATTAATGGTGGATTTATGTCACACGTTTAGAGGAATTTCAAATGTCTCAAGACATTGTACGACCACACCTTATGTGTGTCTTTGTAATGGAGCCTACAAAATATTTTTATGTCCCAGAGTGAGATATGTTTTCTACAGTTTTCCCATAAAGCAAATTAACTGGCGCTCAAGTAGAAGATCAATAAAGAAAATATGGTACGTTTACACAATGGAGTACTATTTTTTCAGTGTGATTTTTTCAGTGTGAAAAAACAGTGGAATCTTGAAATTTGCAGGAAAATGGATGGAACAAGAAGAAACTATCTTGAATGAGGTAACCCAGTCATAAAAAGTCAAATATGGTATATATTGACTCATATATGAATTTTAGAAGTAGATCAAACAATTATCAGCTTTCAATTCACACAGCCAGAGAAGCTTGGAAACAAGGAGAAGGAAAACCCAAGAAGCCAAGGACAAAGTTAGCCAGTCAAAAGAACACAGCATGATGTGTTCTTCTAGATGCTACAAGTGTACATACATGTGCATGATTGAGATTATACAGTATGTACCATGGTTTCACCCACAGTGTGCACATTCACTAACTAAATATCCATACCACAGCAGGGTCCATGCCTTTTTTTCCAGCATTTGAGATTCAGAAGCAGGCAGATCTCTGTGAATTTGAGAACAGCCTGGTATACAAGAGCTAGTTCCAGTCTTACTTCTGTGTGCTTTACATAAACACTAATACGAAATGAAGGAAAGTATTGGGCATGGTAGCATACATTCTTTTAATCTCAACACTCCAGGACACAGGCAGTTGCATATCTGTGAATCCAAGGCCATCCTGATCTACATAGTGTGTTGTAGGCCAGCACAAATTACATGATGAGACCCTGTCTCCAAAAAATTTAGGAAGATAAATAACAATATAAGAAGAATATAATACACAAGAAATATTACTGATATTAAAAATCATAACACCTACCTGGGCATTTGTGGCACACTCCTTTAATCCCAGCACTCAGGAGGCAGAGGCAAGCAAATCTCTGACTTCGAGGCCAGGCTAGTCGGGAGAGCAAGTGTCAGGATAGGCTCCAAAGCTACACAGAGAAAGCTTGTCTCAAAAAACCAAAACAAAATCATAACATCTAACCTGGTTAATGGAATCATTCCTAAGAACCCAAAACCCTGTTGAATTTCCAAAGTCCGGATACAACGAAATACACAAAACTAGGTTTATGGAATCGTTCGTAACGATGCACTAATACTCTTGTAGTTCCAAAGTCCGGATACAACTAAATACACAAAACTAGGTTTATAGAATCGTTCCTAACAACCCAAAAGTCTGTTGTATTTCCAAAGTCCGGATAAAACGAAATACACAAAACTAGGTTTATGGAATCGTTCCTAACAACCCAAAACTCTTTTGTATTTCAAAGTCTGGATACAACGAAATACAGGAAACTAGGTTTATGGAATCATACATAAGTATGCACTAACTGTGTTTTAGTTCCAAAGTCCGGATCCAATGAAATACACAAAACTATTTTTATGGAATCGTTCATAACGATGCACTAACACTCTTGTAGCTCCAAAGTCTGGATACAACGAAATACACAAAACTAGGTTTATGGAATCTTTCCTAACAACCCAAAACTCTGTTGTATTTGCAAAGTCCGGATACAACGAAATACAGGAAACTAGGTTTATGGAATCATACATAAGTATGCACTAATGCTCTTGCTGTTCCAAAGTCCGGATACAACGAAATACACAAAACTAGGTGTATGGAATCGTTCCTAAAAAACCAAAATTATGTTGTAGTTCCAAAGTCCGGATACAATGAAATACACAAAACTTGGTTAATGGAATCGTTCCTAACAACCCAAAACCCTTTTGTATTTCCAAACTCCGGATAAAATGAAATACACAAAACTAGGTTTATGGAATCGTTCCTAACAACCCAAAACTCTGTTGTATTTCAAAGTCTGGATACAATGAAATACAGGAAACTAGGTTTATGGAATCATACATAAGTACGCACTAACTGTGTTTTAGTTCCAAAGTCAGGATCCAACAAAATACACAAAACTAGGTTTATGGAATCGTTCCTAACAACCCAAAATTCTGTTGTATTCCAAAGTCCGGATACAACGAAATAAACAAAACGAGGTTAATGGCATTGTTCCTAATAACCCAAAACTCTGTTGTAGTTCCAAAGTCTAGATACAACGAAATACACAAAATTAGGTTTATGGAATCGTTCCTAACAACCAAAAATTCTGTTGTATTCCAAAGTCCGGATACAACGAAATACAGGAAACTAGGTTTAGGGAATCATACTTAAGTATGCACTAACTTTTTTTTAGTTCCAAAGTCCGGATACAACGAAATACACAAAACGAGGTTAATGGCATTGTTCCTAGCAACCCAAAACTCTGTTGTAGATCCAAAGTCCAGATACAACCAAATACACAAAACTAGGTTTATGGAATCGTTCCTTACAACTCAAAATTTTGTTGAATTACAAAGTCCGGATACAAGGAAATACAGGAAACTAGGTTTATGTAATCATACATAAGTATGCAGTAACTGTGTTTTAGTTCCAATTTTCAGATACAAGGAAATACACAAAACTAGGATTATGGAATCATTCATATCGATGCACTAACACCCTTGTAGTTCCAAAGTGGGATATAATGAATTACACAAACTAGGTTTATGGAATCGTTCCTAACAACCCAAAACTCTGTTGTATTTCAAAGTCCGGATACAACGAAATACAGGTAACTAGGTTTATGGAATCATACATAAGTATGCACTAACTGTGTTTTAGTTCCAAAGTCCGGATCCAACAAAATACACAAACTAGGTTTATGGAATTGTTCATAACGATGCAGTAACTCTCTTGTAGTTAAAGTCCAGATACAATGAAATAAAATAAAACTAGGTTTTTGGAATCGTTCCTAACAACTCAAAATTTGGTTGAATTACAAAGTCCGGATACAAGGAAATACAGGAAACTAGGTTTATGTAATCATACATAAGTATGCAGTAACTGTGTTTTAGTTCCAATTTCCAGATACAAGGAAATACACAAAACTAGGATTATGGAATCATTCATAACGATGCACTAACTCTCTTGTAGTTCCAAAGTGGGATACAATGAATTACACAAACTAGGTTTATGGAATCGTTCCTAACAACCCAAAACTCTGTTGTAGTTCCAAAGTCTAGATACAATGAAATACACAAAATTAGGTTTATGGAATCGTGCCTAACAAACCAAAATTCTGTTGTATTCCAAAGTCCGGATACAACGAAATACAGGAAACTAGGTTTAGGGAATCATACAAAAATATGCACTAACTGTGTTTTAGTTCCAAAGTCCAGATACAAGAAATGAAAAAAAAATTGGTTTTTGGAATCGTTCCTAACAACCCAAAACTCTGTTGTAGTTCCAAAGTATAGATACAACGAAATACACAAAACTAGGTTTTGGAATCGTTCCTAACAACCCAAAATTCTGTTGTATTCCAAACCCGGATACAACGAAATACTGGAAACTAGGTTTATGGAATCATACATACGTATGAACTAACTGTGTTTTAGTTCCAAAGTCCGGATACAACGAAATACATAAAACTAAGTTTATGGAATCGTTCATAACGATGCACTAACTCTCTTGTAGTTCCAAACTCTGGATACAATGAAATACACAAAACTAGTTTTATGGAATCGTTCTTAACAACCCAAAACTCTGTTGTATTTCCAAAGTCCGGATACAACGAAATACATAAAACTAGGTTTATGGAATCGTTCATAACGATGCACTAACGCTCTTATAGTTCCAAAGTCCATATACAACGAAATACACAAAACTAGTTTTATGGAATCGTTCTTAACACCACAAAACTCTGTTGTATTTCCAAAGTCTCAATACAACGAAATACACAAAACAAGGGTTTTGGAATCGTTCCTAACAACAAAAACTCTGTTGTATTTCCAAAGTCCGGATGCAACGAAATACACAAAACTAAGTTTATGGAATAATACATAAGTATGCACTAACTTTCTAGTAGTTCCAAAGTCTGGATACAACGAAATACACAAAACAAGGTTAATGGCATTGTTCCTAACAACCCAAAACTCTGTTGTAGTTCCAAAGTCCAGATACAACCAAATACACAAAACTAGGTTTATGGAATCGTTCATAACGATGCACTAACACTCTTTTAGCTTCAAAATCCGGATACAACGAAATACAGGAAACTAGGTTTATGGAATAGTTCCTAACAACCCAAAACTCTGTTGTATTTGCAAAGTCCGGATACAAAGAAATACAGGAAACTAGGTTTATGGAATCATACATAAGTATGCACTAATGCTCTTGCTGTTCCAATGTCTAGATACAATGAAATACACAAAACTAGGTTTTGGAATCGTTCCTAACAACCCAAAATTCTGTTGTATTCCAAACTCCGGATACAATGAAATACTGGAAACTTGGTTGATTGAATCATACATAAGTATGAACTAACTGTGTTTTAGTTCCAAAGTCCGGATACAATGAAATACATAAAACTAAGTTTATGGAATCATTCATAACGATGCACTAACTCTCTTGTAGTTCTAAAGGGCGGATACAATGAAATACAGAAAACTAGTTTTATGGAATCGTTCTTAAAAACCCAAAACTCTGTTGTATTTCCAAAATCTGGATACAACGAAATACATAAAACTAGGTTTATGGAATCGTTCATGACGATGCACTAACTCTCTTGTAGTTCCAAAGTCCAGATACAACGAAATACACAAAACTAGTTTTATGGAATTGTTCTTAACACCCGAAAACCCTGTTGTATTTCCAAAGTCTGGATACCACGAAATACACAAAACTAGGTTTATGGAATCGTTCCTAACAATCCAAAACTCTGTTGTATTCCAATATCCGAATACAACAAAATACATAAAACTAGGTTTATGGAATGGTTCCTAACAACCCAAAACTCTGTTGTAGTTCCTAAGTCTGGATACAACGAAATACACAAACCTAGGATAATGGAATCATTATGAACATCCCAAAACTATGTTGTATTCCAAAGTCCGGATAAAACGAAATACAGGAAACTAGGTTTGTGGATTAATACATAAGTATGCACTAACTGTGTTTTAGTTCCAAAGTCCGGATACAATAAAATACACAAAACTAGGTTTATGGAATCGTTCATAACGATGCACTAACTCTCTTGTAGTTCCAAAGTCCGGATACACGAAATATACAAAACTAGTTTTATGGAATCGTTCTTATCAACCAAAAACGCTGTTGTATTTCCAAAGTCTCGATACAACGAAATACACAAACTAGGTTTTTGGAATCGTTCCTAACAACCCAAAACTCTGTCGTATTTCCAAAGTCCGGATGCAACGAAATACACAAAACTAAGTTTATGCAATAATACATAAGTATGCACTAACTTTCTTGTGGTTCCAAGTCCGGATACAACAAAATACATAAAACTAGGTTTATGGAACCGTTCCTAACAACCCAAAACTCTGTTGTATTCCAAAGTCTGGATACAACGAAATACAGGAAACTAGGTGTGTGGATTCATACATAAGTATGCACTAACTGTGTGTTAGTTCCAATGTCTGGAGACAACGAAATACACAAAATTAGGTTTATGGAATCGTTCATAACGATGCACTAACTCTCTTGTAGTTCCAAAGTCCAGATACAACGAAATACACAAAACTAGTTTTATGGAATCTTTCCTAACAACCCAAAACTCTGTTGTATTTCAAATTCCGGATACAACGAAATACAGGAAACGAGGTTTATGGAATCATACATAAGTATGCACTAACTCTCTTGCAGTTCGAAAGTCCGGATACAACGAAATACACAAAAATAGTTTTTTGGAATCATTTTTAACAAGCGAAAACTCTGTTGTATTACCAAAGTCCGGATACAAAGAAATACACAAAACTAAGTTTATGTAATAATACATAAGTATGCACTAACTTTCTTGTAGTTAAAAAGTCTGGATAAAACGAAATTCATAAAATTAGGTTCATGGAATCGTTCCTAACAACCAAAAACTCTGTTGTATTCCAAAGTCCGGATACAACGAAATACACAAAACTAGGTTTATGGAATCATACATAAGTATGCACTAACTGTGTTTTAGTACCAAAGTCCGGATACAACGAAATACAGGAAACTAGGTTTATGGAATCATTTCTTACAACCCAAAACTCTGTTGTATTCCAATGTCCAGATACAATGAAATACAGGAAATTAGGTTTATGGAATCGTTCATAACGATGCACTAACACTCTTGTAGTTCCAAAGTACGGATACAACGAAATACACAAACCTAGTGTTATGGATTCGTTTTTAACAACCCAAAACTCTGTTGTATTTCCTAAGTCCGGATACAACGAAATACATAAAACTAGGTTTATGGAATCGTTCATAACAATGCCCTAACTCTCTTGTATTTCCAAAGTCCAGATACAACGAAATAAACAAAACTAGTTTTATGGAATCGTTCTTAACACCCCAAAACTCTGTTGTAATTCCAAAGTCTGGATACCACGAAATACACAAAACTATGTTTATGGAATCGTTCCTAACAACCCAAAACTCCGTTGTATTCCAATATCCGGATACAACGAAATACAGGAAGTTAGGTTTATGGAATCATACATAAGTATGCACTAATTGTGTTTTAGTTCCAGAGTCCGGATACAACGAAATACACAAAACTAGGTTTATGGAATCGTTCCTAAAATTCCAAAACTCTGTTGTATTTCCAATGTCTCAATACAAGGAAATACACAAAACTAGGTTTTTGGAATCGTTCCTAACAACCCAAAAATCTGTTGTATTACCAAAGTCCAGATACAACGAAATACACAAAACTAAGTTTATGGAATAATACATAAGAATGCACTAAATTTCTTGTAGTTCCAAAGTCCAGATACAACGAAATTCATAAAACTAGTTTCATGGCATCGTTCCTAACAACCCAAAACTCTGTTGTATTCCACAGTCCGGATACAACGAAATACAGGAAACTAGGTTTATGGAATCATACATAAGTATGCCCTAACTGTGTTTTAGTACCAAAGTCCGGATACAACGAAATACAGGAAACTATGTTTATGGAATCGTTCCTAACAACCCAAAACTCTGTTGTATTCCAATGTCCGGATACAACGAAATACAGGAAATTAGGTTTATGGAATAATACATAAGTATGCACTAACTGTGTTTTAGTTCCAAAGTCCGGATACAATGAAATACACCAAACTAGGTTTATGGAATCATTCATAACGATGCACTAACACTCTTGTAGTTCCAAAGTCCAGATACAACGAAATACACAAAACTAGGTTTATGTAATCTTTCCTAACAACCCAGAACTCTGTTGTATTTCCAAATCCAGATACAACAAAATACAGGAAACTAGGTTTATGGAATCATATATAAGTATGCACTAACTCTCTTGCATTTCCAAAGTCCAGATACAACGAAATACAGGAAACTTGGTTTGTGGATTCATACATAAGAATACACTAACTGTATTTTAGATCCAAAACCAGATACAATGAAATACACAAAACTATGTTCATGGAATCGTTCATAACAATGCACTAAGTCTCTTGTAGTTCCAAAGTCCGGATACAACGAAATACACAAAATTAGGTTTTTGGAATCGTTCCTAGAAACCCAAATCTCTGTTGTACTTCCAAAGTCTAGATACAACGAAATACACAAAATTAGGTTTATGAAATCGTTCCCAACAACCCAAAACTCTGTTGCATTCCAAAGTCCGGATACAAGGAAATAGAGGAAACTAGGTGATGGAATCATACATAAGTATGCACTAATGCTCTTGCTGTTCCAAAGTCCGGATACAACGAAATACAGGAAACTAGGTTTATGGAATCGTTCCTAACAACCCAAAACTCTGTTGTATTTCCAAAGTCCGGATACAATGAAATACACAAAACTAGGTTTATGGAATCATACATAAGTATGCACTAACTGTCTTGCAGTTCGAAAGTCCGAATACAACGAAATACACAAAACTCGTTTTTTGGAATCGCTCTTAACATCCCAAACCTCTGTTGTATTTCCAAAGTCTGGATACAAGGAAATACACAAAACTAGGTTTTAGGAATCGTTCCTAACAACCCAAAACTCTGTTGTATTTCCAAAGTCCGGATACAATGAAAGACAGAAAACTAAGTTTATGGAATAATAAATATGTATGCACTAACTTTCTTGTAGTTCCAAAGTCCAGATACAACGAAATACATAAAACTAGGTTTATGGAATCGTTCCTAACAACCCAAAACTCTGTTGTATTCCAAAGTCCGGATACAACAAAATACAGGAAACTAGGTTTATGGAATCATACTTGAGTATGCACTAATTTGTTTAGGTCCAAAGTCCGGATACAACGAAATACACAAAACGAAGTTAATGGCTTTGTTCTTAACAACCCAAAACTCTGTTGTAGTTCCAAATTCCAGATACAACCAAATACACAAAACTAAGTTTATGGTATCGTTCCTAACAACCCAAAATTCTCTTGTATTCCAAAGTCCGGATACAACGAAATACACAAAACTAGGTTTATGGAATCATACATAAGTATGTGTTTTAGTTCCAAAGTCCGGATACAACGAAATACACAAAACTAGGTTTATGGAATCTTTCCTAACAACCCAAAACTCTGTTGTATTTTAAATCCGGATACAACGAAATAAGGGAAACTGGGTTTATTGAATCATACATAAATATGCACTAACTCTCTTGCAGTTCCAAAGACCGGATACCACGAAATAAACAAAACTAGGTGTATGGAATCGTTCCAAAAACCTAAAATTCTGTTGTAGTTCCAAAGTCTGGATACAACAAATCACACAAAATTAGGTTAATGGAATTGTTCCTAACATCCCAAAATTCTGTTGCATTCCAAAATCCGGATACAAGGAAATAGAGGAAACTAGGTTATGGAATCATACATAAGTATGCACTAACTGTGTTGCATCTCGAAAGTCCGGATACAACGAAATACACAAAACTAG